>NC_088203.1:68055438-68355438 GCF_037126465.1 Ornithodoros turicata | reverse complement strand
ATTGTTGAGATTTCTTGCGACAATGGGTATTGATGACCATGTTGGTTGTGTGAAGTGGGGGGTGCAACACACATGTGAAGTCGGAGCCGCATTTAAGGGGGCATTTTCCCGGTTTACGCCATGACATGTAGAGAAATGATTGAGCTTGTTACCACCACTGTTGGGTAGCACATTTGGAACCTATTGTGCGTCGGCGGCTCCTTGCTCTCGACGTGTACATTAGCCGTAACTGTGCCTTCATCAGTGTCGCAGTGCCTTCGAAGTATACGTGAATCGTATTGCAACTGAGCAGAATAATGGCACGTTTACATCACAAAAAACTAGGCTCGCACGAGGGGCTGTGCTACACACTAAGTTAAACTGGCACGGTGCATGTGCTTCGCGCGCGTGTTTTGCAGACACGCGATGTTCATTGTTATAGTTGTCGCTCAATATTTAAACATCACGTTGTTTGGTGAACAACTGTATTATCATTATGCTTCGTTAAAGGTCAGATGTGCCGATTTTGAAGTGCCGCAGAACTGAGCGATACTCGCACTGTGTGTTCATTACCGAACACTGAATATGCGTGCGAAATATCTTGCTCCAACTGTTCGTAGCTTTTTAGAAAACAGTTTTTTTAGTTCCCACGCCCGGCGGTCATACCGTCGGCAAACCCTGCGCACGGGCGCACCGACGTCACTGCTCTCGGTTTATCTGCCTTTGGCTTGGCTGGTCTCTTGACTTGGCCGCTTGGCTTCTTTCGTTTCGTCCTCTGTGCATCGTACATAAGCGAACAGCTGTTATGTTGTTGCTAAGCCGGAAACAAAGCATGTGGATATTTTTTTTTTGGTACGGCGTCGTTTGCAAAGTGCACTTCCTTGTTCTGACCTTGTCTTTTATGGGCTGGAGCGATATAATACGTGATATGCCACGGCGAAGTTGTAGAAGATGCGACGGTGCTACGCTGTTACAACAATTCATCGGAGCATTCAAGTGTTACCTATTATAAACTGCCAAAAGACCAAGCAGTGCGAAGCTCTTGGCTGACAGTGGTGCCTGCTAATTTCCACTGCAAGGATTTCGTCCACGAATGTTATCATAGGTTACGCGCAACTCCAGAATCAATTTGGAATCTCGGCACGAAATCGTCTGATGAAAATCTGACGTGCCCGACGCACAACATTTTGAGAAGATCAAGGCAAAAAACGAGAGCAAAAAAGGTAAGTCGAGGTTCAGATATAAAAAATAGCAAGCTTAATGAATCGATTGTGCAGCTGTCCTACTGCGCTTACTCTGATATAACCACGATTAACAACACAATAGTATTGATAATCTAACTTCTGAATTATCACAGGTGCACGCTGAAGGCGGAAATGAAGCATGATCTGGCTCGCATCTGGTGCATGAAGAAATTGCTGACACGTTAGTTGCAGTCTACCTCCACCAACAGGTATGACAATGTGATGTTATAATTTGAGTATTCACCTATGTTCAACTTTTCATGCAGACATCTTGACACCACTTTTAAATCTGCCCTCAAAGTTACAACCTGTGCTTTCAGGGTGGAAAACAAAGGTCGCCATTCCGATTAGCTGCTATCTCCCAGTTCAAGCACTTTTGCTGTCTGGACACTGGTTCCTGTGGATGGGGTGTTACAAGCTTCACGGTCTGATATAGAAGGTACATTACATTAGTTCAGTGAATTTGTCTTTTGCACATTTTTGTTACTGTTAGCTGGATTACTGTTGGACATACAATCCTTTGACACACCGAAGCTGATGTCGCCTCTGATAACGTTTTAGAATTTTCGGTGTCATCAACGTCCATTGAGGAAGGTGCCTTTACTATCTGTGAATCTTTAATTGAAGAATAGCCCAGAATTCATGTTAACATTGTCTACTCTTATTAATTCACTGTCTGTGTTCTGAGAGCTAAGAAAAATGGAAACAATTTATTTGTCACAACTTCACACTAGATCAGACTAGGTACTGGCTTGACATGTAAGCTAAAATACCTGGATTCTACAATAATTGTGTTCAACTTGGTGCATTACCGTGGGCAATGCCACATTCACTACATTTTTAGTGGGTCCGGTGCACAAATACTGTGTGCATACTGCATACATACATACTGTTCGATAGGCAAAAATACCTGAGCAGTGCTGTGTAGTCTTTTTACCCATAGTCCATACTCTTACTGCAAAGTCACAGTACGTAGAACAGCAATGTGCAGGTATGCTGAGATAGAGATTCACAACAGAAAGAAGACTGTTGAGAGCATCTAAATTTTAATGAGACGAGACTTTCGTGCACAAGGCTGCTCTTGTTAATGTCTAACGTGAAGTTACAAAATCCCAGAATATATAAAACATGTTGTAATGTAGAGAGCGAGGGTTGGTACAGACATAAAAATAATTATACAATCATATATAATAAAATAAATAGGGGGTACAACTCCCCTCAACTCAACTCGACAACGTAATAACTCTACTTATTCTCTACGTTACAATATGTCATATATTCTGGAATTTTGTAATTTGATGGTAGACCTCAAGAAGTACAGCCTTCTGTGCGAAAGTCTTCTTTCTGTTGTGCACAATCATTATACAGTAAATACGACTATCCATTTCTTGTCATTAAATGCTTTTTCTTTTTCTTTTTTTCTGCAGTGATGAGCATCCATAAGGACACATGCGAGAAAGGAAGTCTCTTTGGGATGACAAACCCTCATCACCTCCTGAGGATACAATGGTTGACGAATGGTTCTCAAGCAGATCGAAACTTCAACAAATATTTCATGAAAAAGCCAGTCAGTGCTGGCACCAGGAATTGAACGTGGACCGTCCTGCTACCAGTCAGAGATGTTACGTTTCAGGCGCTCATTGACTTTTGGTGAATTACTTGTTGACTTTGTCCCAAGGTGAAGCTCGCCACAGCTCATTTGCCTATCTGTTAATGTTGTGGCGTGTGTTGCGTTTTTCTCTTTGTGTGTTCCAGACTCAGAACGGTTAATTTGGATCAGGTCAGGTACGTTTCATTTAGACATGGCAAACATAAAGTGGTGTTGCTCAACACAACTTAGCAGTGGCCTTCATGCATTACTGCTACGGCCATTAAGCGTGAATGGAAAGCTGCACATTATGCGTGATGTAAAACCCCAAGACTAGGGAACACGAAGGGACAGACACAAACACGTCCCTTTGTGTTCCCTAGTCTCGGGGGTTTTACATTTGCATCATCTTCACCAGCTCGCTTGCTTCCTAGCCATTTTTTCTGCACATTATGTTCACTCTACTTTTATCGTGTGCTATATAATCTTGTTCAAGTTCTGTCAAACGACGTGTAATGCTATAAAAAATTCAGTACACTGTTTATGTGGGTTGAATGGTAGCGCATGAATGCAGGAAGGGAACTGTCATGTTATGGCAATTCGGTGCTTAGCTTTCGCCGGCGTATCATGTCAAGCTATGTTATATTAATTTGGAACATGTTGTTCTTAGTAGCCAGAGCAGCTGATACACAGTGAGAACATAGCCCATGTGTGTTTGTCTTTTCCACCGCAGCCCTTGGGTTTCCTCCCTGATGGCTACACATGTCAGGGATAGGTTTCAGAACCGGTAGTTCCCGCCAAGTGTGAATTGCTTTTCAGGGGATCATCACGCTGGCAGATGAAACATATGGTTTAAATTATTTGCAGGACAGGAATTGCGTAGCTTCACACAAATACTACTACTACGACGTAAGAGTGGTTTCAAATCTAGCTTTTTTGTGTTCCTGACATTATCGCACGAGATGTAGTATCCACTATGATCCTTTATATGGGGGGGTATGTACAGTGCAATCAACAGATGCAATTTACAAATCTGTGTTTTCTACTGTGTTGAAATGGGGTAGTTTGTATCTGAGAGCCATAGTGAAACACAGGCAGCCAAGGACAGACTTTTGATGCCCTCGAGAAACATGGCAACACATTGCAGGGACTCTGGATGGTGCCTAAATTTCCAGAACACACAGCTCAAGTAACCGGTTAAATAACAAGTGGTTAGAGAAATCCAAGACAGTTGCATGTGTAAGCAGTCCGCTGTTGGATTTGCTTCTGTCTGAGATACGTTATCTCAAAGGGAACGCACGGACACACTCAGAAGGATACTAGGGCTGCCTGTGAAATCGAATGAGGAGAGGGGAAGATATATAACCCTTTTTTCTTGTCTGTTATTCTATTGGTTAAATTGTCATTTCCTTAGCAGCATATATATGTGTATTCCAGAGTCTGCTAATAAATATACCAGTTTAGAGCTAGCAGCCGCATTGCAGATGTCTCATCTTGTCCTTGGCTGCTTGTGTTTCACTATGGCCATGCTTGCTATTGCAGAAACAGAAAACAAACAGACAATAGAAAAAAAAACGAAAAGGGCGACCTAAAAAGCTGCCTGTTCTAGTGCTCACATGGAGGCAATGCAATGAGGTAACATGTTCCATTCATGAACTGTGCATAGTAGCACATATCACAACGGCAACCGATTATTCAGATTTTTCTTGAAGTACTTTGTTTTTTGGAGCTTTGTTTGCACAGTCTATTATTGGAGCTTTATGTGATTCCCCTCTTGAGATACTTTCTTGAGATACTTGAGAGATTTCTGATGCTGTGCAGTTTGTTAATTTTGAAACTGTACTGTGCTGAGGTACAAACACAGAATTGTCATATCTGCATTTGAGCACATAGGAATAATTTGTAAGTACTTTCCTTGTTGACATTAATATTTGCACCAGGTCACAACATTGTTGATTGATGGAAAATGTAAATAAATATATTTATTTGCTTGCCAAACAATGCACAAATGTCTTCTTTTCTAGTGAGATATTCCCTGTTGACCAGAAATAAATGTGGAAAAGTTAAAGGGGCACAATAATGGTACATTTTAGCGTTGCTTTTTGCCACTTCACATATATTCACTGTTATTCGTGTGCACATGTAGGAATAGGAAGGTAGAGCATGCGCATAAAAAAAATTCGTATGCAGCCACACATATGGTTCAGGAGATTTAATTAGATGATGTCCAAGCATATATAATTGTGCTTCATGTGCAATGGGTATGCTAACGGATTGCTTCCATGAAGCCTTTTTATTTATTTTTTATAAATTCCTTTTATAAATGTTATTTTTTATTTTATATAAATTTCATATTACATATTGTATACTTATATTTTTATAAATTAAAAACTCAAGTTACACGGCCCCTGTAAGAGTGCCCTTTTTAAATGGTTTGGTAACGTGTCTCTAACTGTAAAGGTAATAGGCCATCGAGAATGCTGCAGACAAGGTTGCAGCTTACATATTGCTTATCATGTCCTACATACAAAGTGATTTGTACAATAATTCCTGAGCACGGAATTAATTCCGAGGCTGGCCAGTGATGTCACCCAGGACGACAAGTCACATAATTGCCTCTAACACTTTTACACCCCATGGGCTGAGCTGTGAATTGAAAGAGCACTCTACAGAAGGATAAGGTGCACCTGATTTCTACGATCTATGCTATGCCCTAACTCTTCAGACACCACATTTCTAAAAACACCATTTCTAAGTGGCAATATGTGCTCTGGTACTTCTTTTGCGTCTGCATAGTGTGCAACCACATGGCTACTGGAGCTTTCGTGTGCATGTTTTTGTGCGACGGCGCTCATTACAAACAATATCCAGATGTTAGACATAAAATGCAGTAGTTTAGACATAAAATGCAGTAGTTTGTAGCGTGCCACACAACGCAGCGTGGGCGTGTGATTCAAAGAAATCTTGTGGAAAATGCACAGAATCCCACAAAAAGTGAAAATATGATTTGTATTCCGTTTTACGTCTCTCGTCGCTACATACCATCGTCGACGCTGTTGCACATTGATAAATCGTACGTAAAACTTGTCCCATAGCAGTATGCGGTTTCTCAAATACATAGCAATTTTTTTTCCTGCAGGAATAAAACGCTGTCGGAATTTTCTTGCTAAGACGGCTGTCGAAACGTCAGTCTCTACAATGGGGAAGTGCTGTGAAGGGGTTTACGCAGACGCGACTTGATACAAATTGTACGTGCTCACAAAAAACATGGGCTGGAAATGAAAAATCAGCTGAAAACGTCTTAGATCATGAAAACAGTGCTAAATAGCGTTTTTAGAGCGATTGGCGACGTGGAGAATACGAATATTCAAAATGCGCCCGAAATGGAAAAGTCAGCTGAAAGCGTCTTAGATCGTGAAAACAGTGATAAATAGCGTTTTTAGAGCGATTGGCGACGTGGAGAATACGAATATTCAAAATGCGCCGGAAATGGAAAAATCAAGCTGAAAACGCCTTAGATCGTGAAAACAGTGCTAAATAGCGTTTTTAGAGCGATTGGCGACATGGAGAATACGAATACTCAAACGTGGGCTGGAAATGGAAAAATCAGCTGAAAAAGTCTTAGATCGTGAAAACAGTGCTAAATAGCGTTTTTAAACTGTTCTCGACATAACCAAGATGGCCGACGTATTCGTGTATGGTAACCTAGACTGAAATGGAATGCTGAGTGAAGGATGAAGCCGTGTTGGGACGAAGGCCCGCCGACAGGTGGCTACCACGGGCTGCTTGCACAGTCGTTTCCAGCGCCCTCTCCGTCACGTGATACGGCATGTGAACAGCATCTGAGCGCGCTCAGGTGTACAGCGCATGAGAAAAATGGATGGAACCCACCGAAAAAATAATAAAAAAATAAAAGCGAAGTGTGCGCGTGCTTATAGCTGTCTTATACCCACGTGCTGTGGGTCGTGGCGAAGTGCAACAAATACGCTTGCAGAAGACAAATCGAATTTCCTTCAAAATGTATATGGCAAACATAAGCAGCAACGGTAATGTGCGAACGTCATTTGCACGACTGGTGAAGTACACAAATAGAAAGTTTAGACTGTCGCACGGCTTTTTACACACAAAAAAATTATGCTGCGTATCAATTACGTGAGTTAGTATCGATGTGTACTGTGATGGGCGATCTTGCATTAGCAGCTGAGGCAAAGGTGCATATCCCAAATAAAAAATCATGAGGCATATTGCCTCTTTCGAACATAATTTTGGTAGAGCGTCTTCGTGGATGACGAAAGCAACACGAGCTGTCAAACTACTGCGTAACGAAATGTGCCCCATCTCAAAGCGTACCAAGGGAAAGGGTTCGTGTAGAGCTGCCACAAAAAGGCACGGTTTGATTTTCCCATTACAGAAATTGAGAGTGATGAACAACAAGCATCGTGTCCTGGCCTAATGCGCACAGTGACAGTACAGATACAGGTGTGTGTTATACATATAGGTTACTGCACCGTTTCAGATATTGTTTTAGTATATTCAGGAGAGGTGTGGAAAAGAGATTCTTTTACGCTTTCTCGGCGGCGACCACTTTTAACAGCTATTGAATGCGCACAGCTATACGAACTGCTTGCGGCGTTTCATCGCAGTACAATGAAATAAGTCGTGCCTCTACGGTTTCATGGTTAAGCCGCATGGTTAGGCTGTATATGCCCTGACGAGTGCGTTTTTGTCAAACGCGACTTCTCGGGGTGCAACAGCGGAAAAAGGTACAACTCCGTGATTTTCATTTCACATATACATATTTCGGACATTTTTTATATCATTTTGATATCACATGATATTAAGCCCCAAATTTGATCAAATTCGTCACTTTGCCTTCGGAAGTGCCATTTTGGAATGCACCACCAAACAGCCCGGGTTTTAACGCTTTTTAACCTATTGGAATTGTTGCATGATCGCCAAATTTGTGTCACTACGGAAACTTGGTTGCACGAGGGCAGGGCTGGGCAAGATACTTCAAAAAAGTATCTTCGATGACGATACTCGATACCCTCAAAAATTGTATTTCCGATACCGATACAAGATACAGAACCGAAATTGATTTTCGATACAGATACTCGGTACTGTATCGTCGATACTTCGATACATAACTGAAATCCCGAATACAGTACAGCTGGTGTTATGATTAGCGAAGTTTACATCACTGAAATAACAATATAATAAAGCGGGTAATATGATTAGGGAAGTAAAAACATTTATTCGTTATTTCTAGAGCGTTTAGTGTATTTTTATAGCGCACTTTTTCTGACAGGGCTTGAACGTATCCGACCGCACGGATTTAATGAAGCTGCACTGTCTAAGCAGCTAATCTTGTTAGAACTTTAGACTGAAGCCATGGGTACGTTGAAACGATCGCATCAATAAGCAGCCTAGCAAAAAACAATTCTTTAAGACAACGTTCTTCGTGCGTACGGGTCTGTGAGCACTTGACTATAGATACGAATAAACCTGAAACTTTTTTTCTGCTGCTTTTATTGTTTGGTACTGCAGTACTTACCCGGTAGCCTCTGACTTTGCCTCTGACTTGATTTTCTTAGTTGGCCGTTGTGAATTGTGAGCTGTAGAACGGGTTGCAGTGCTCAAGCTAAGCCGGCGGTTATTCTTTCCGCATGGCAGACGCGGAATCCACACTTCAAGTCAGGTGGACGTGCTCTTGCGCACTGAGGAGGGGGATATCGGGCAGCGCAGTTCCAGAAGCCGTGAGGTTCGTCCTGTGTAGGGCGTTTTCGGCGCGCCCGCCGTAGAAAGAGACGGAAGAGATTCTTCTGGAACCAACTAGAAGCCGCGCGCGCCCACGAGCGCGTCCCAGGGCAGGGCCCAGGGCCTCCTCTCCGGGCGACCTTGACGATGGAGCGCGCGCGCGGACGTAAGCAGAAGCTTCGAACGAATTTATGGCCGACATGTCTACGCCGCTGCGGCCTGGCTTGCACTACCGCCTTTGCGAGCGCCACCGAGCCTAAGTCTCACAACAGCCTCAATATTTGCGTTTTTTTTTTTTTGTATCGAGTATCGTTAAAATACACGATACACTAAAAATGTATTTTCGATACCGATACTCCGATACTCTCATTTTTGGCACGCGATACCTAATACCGATACACAAAATGTATCGAAGATACATGTATCTGCGATACTGCCCACCACTGCACGAGGGAATAATGGCTTCAAAAGGACGTGCGACGTGACCGATGACAATTTCGCATGGACAACATAGTTTTGCCGCCGCGTTAATGCCATTATAGGCGTTTTTCAATGCGTAATCGGAGTTTAGGCATCTACGCCAAAATAGGCAATCACTCTGGAATACGCATATATACGCACTATCAAATCGATACTGGAGGGTCCCCAGCACCTGCGTTGAAAATTCAACTATATTTGAACCACAAAAAAAAAAAAAGAAAAAAGGGAGAGAAAGAGGCATTTCCCTAGGTATCCGTGCTCTAGTGATGAAGAAGAACGACAAGCACTACACTCTAAAATCTGTACCTCTTAAAAACCCCTTTTATAAGGTACATTTTTGCAAAAATGTACCCTTTATTTTATGCGGTACGAAAGCGCCTAAAAGGTACAGCACTTTTAAGGTACTGCCGTCTAAGAGGTACGCCCGTCCAAGAGGTACGCCCGTCTAAGAGCTACGCCCGTCTAAGAGGTACGGCCATCTAAGAGGTACGCCGTCTAAGAGGTACGCCCGTCTAAGAGGTACGACCTAGAGTCACTAAATAAGCTACGCGTAGCTTATTTAGTGACTCTAGTACGACCGTCTAAGGGGTACAGTTGTCCAAGGAGTATACAGTCCACACACAGCGCAGAGGAACATGTTTGTGGTGACATAATTCGTACGCGAGGTATCGCACGCACAGCAAAATGCACGACGCGCATCATGCATTGTGCGTTTATACTTTGATATCGGCAGTGGTAATACACACTCGCAGTGTGCATCTGTAACATACGCGAACGTGACCAACGTGTTGCAAGCACATGCGGGATAAAGACGAAAGGCGATCTAAATACTGAACCGCTCTTTATTTGACCTTCAGCGATTTCAGCAGCTGCGAAAGCCATGGCTTTCTGTACGGCTCCGGGAATTCGTTGTCGCCCACAACCTGGAGCGGATCTAGGATTTTTCCGAGGGAGGTACGCTATGGAAAAGTGCCACGTGCATGCTGGGATTGATCCATTGAACCCTATGTTCAAGTCTGGAATTGAAGGAGGTCCGGACCCCTGGACCCCCCCGCCCCCGCCACTAGATCCACGCCTGCCCACAAGATATATTTGCAGCAGGCCTAACAACAGGCAAAAAGCAGCTGGGTATGACCAGTTTCTTCACGTAGTAAACTGTCAAGCAGCAGAGCAGCACAACTCATATAAGCATGCCCGACGGTTTCAGCTACAGAGCCTCTCGGTCACTACACAAAACAAGGCTCTCCTGCCCGAAAAAGAGTTTCGGTCCCGGAGAGACTGCCTCTTCGGGGACGGTCTGGAGAGGAACGCCGCAATTATCTCGTGTTTGTGCCTTCCGAAAGAATTGTATCAAACAATGGAAGCAATCCACATACCGTTGATATCAGGTCATACTGCGATTTTTTTTTTTTTTACGTAAGAATACGTCCACATCGACGAACGTCGGCGATTCTTTTCTTTCATGGCTGAAAACGCCAGGATGTTGGTCATCTCCACCATTGCTTGATCAAAGGTTTTGCGGAATCTGACGTCGAATTATAGTATCAGCTGAGAAACAAATGACGTTTAGATGTTAGAGATAAAATTACACTGTCGGCTTGAGCAGTAACAGCATAGCAAAACCGATCAATTCACCTGATTTATTTCAATCGTATGAATAATTAGTGTTCACAAACTAGATTACTGACATGACAAACTACATTGCTACGCCGTTAAGTGAAGACGCCATTGACCCATGGGTGTTTTGCCGACTGGCTACTCTTGGTGCCTGACTTTCGAGCAAAGCAGTGTGTCAAGGCGATCAGATATCGCTCAGTATAGAATTATAATTTTAAAAGAATAAAATAATAATAAAGAATAATAAAATAATATAATTATAAAGAATCCATTGGAGGTGGCCATGCCATGGGGTAGTACTGTTCGTTCTACTGACGAGAGGTACATTGGCGCGCAGACTTGTCTTAACCAGCGGAGCGCTTGTCATTGGGCGCTGATAGGCAGCGCTGGATGCGAGGTTGGGATTATCCGCTATCCCCATGAAGGGAGGGTCGGTGCGCACAGCGGAAGAGTTCGCGTTTCGGCATATCCCCCCGTTGTGCGTACCGACCCTCTCTTCAACGGCATAGTGTATCATCCCAATCTCGAGGGCAGCACTTCCCACCTGCTCCTCCACTGTCGCCTGTTCGCCGCTCCCCCTGCCACTCTCATAGAGCGGGGCTAGCTGCCCTGGGGCTGAGGGAGGTCTCGCTGGCAACGCTACTGCCCCCTGCAACGCCCCATTCAGTGGCGCGTCGGAAGGGAACTCGTGCGCTTTCTGACTGACACAGGGCTCGCGCTGAGCCTGTGACTGCGGCTCTTTTCTTTCGCTCTTTTCGCTTTCTTCGTTTTGGTTTTCTTTTTTTTACGCGGGAATAGCAAGTCGACTTCTGAAGCCAGGCTAACCTTTCCCCCCTTTTTTCGTTTTTCTTTGCAATAAACCGATATCCCCCCCTTCCACCAATCTCGTTTCCAGCTGTCTGTGAATGCCCGATGACACGCGCTCTGCTGGTTAAGGCAAGTGTAGCGCCCACTGTATCTACACAGAAAAGTATTTCAGCGCTACAACTGGGACGATAAACTTCAGCACTAGACAAGCCAGAAATCATACACTGACATGGAACGCCCACAGGCAGGTAGGTTGTTAGGACCCTCAATGTAATCGCATACGCACTCTGGCAAGGTACCGTTCACTACGCACGCCCTACACATGTATTTTTTTGGGAAACGGCATGCACGTAGTTGTAGCGGAAATGAACAACGTTAGAGAGAAACTTACCATGAGCAGTTTCACCTTCTTGGCCTTTCCATGTCCCTTAACCGGTCAACTTAACCGTGCGAAGACGGCGGCTTCCTGATCACAAATAACCTTCACACGCAGACGCAGACTTAACTTTCTTCCGTAGGTATCAAAAGTTCGATTCGCTAGATATGAGGCAAGATACAGAAACAATAAGAAACTGACCCGCCTGACCTCAAGAAACCACTGGAAGGTGTGGCTTGTCCGTTCGTCGACAGTTTATCGGTTGCGGATTGTTCTGTTTCTTTTAGTTTTCCTGTTGGCCAAAAGAGAACCTGCCTCCCACCTCTTTCTATTTTATCAATGTAATATACCCAATAAGCAGTAAACATCATATATACAGAACGGCATTTTCCTTGCTCACTGGCTAGCCTGGGTTCGTAATATATACTTGAAACAGACGCAGACAAGTTAAACAAAAGTACCACGGTTGAGGTTCTTTAGCTGACGACACAGACAGGAAATGTTTTATCGTCTGCCGTGAATGAAACAATCATAGTTGTAAATCCACAGCTAATGTTTATCTCCGAGTCCGTGCGATGTACATGCGTTATCTGACTGCATCGAACCCTTTGGGGCGTTACTTGAAGGCAAGAAGTGCTGAAAGCAGCGGAAACCACAATAAGATTTTGCGCAAGAGGTACTGCTTTATACGGTACAAGACACGGTACCTCATAAACTGACCGTGTACCCCATAAATATGCTTGTACCTCATACATACAAAGCGGGACCCTTTGTCTCGCCCAGTACCTCTTAAAGCAACCGCGGAAAAGCACTGATGTACCTGATATTTACCAGGTACAGCTCGATATAAGGTACGTTGTAAAGTACTGAATTTAGAGTATATATCCTGGCCTAACATTCACAGATATATGCAGGTGTGTGCAGACACGCTGGTTATTGCACTGTTTCAGAATATTGCTTTAACATATTCAGGAGAGATGCTAGCATCTCCTTGGTAGAGAGCTTCTTTACGACCGCGGTGACAACCACTATTGACCGCTGCGTGTTATTTTTCATCACAGTGCAACTACCATAAACTTTACGTGTATTTTACTGGCAGCTATGTTGCCGGACATTTTCCATTAAAATTACGGCCACTTCTGGAGAAGTACTGCCGTTAAATTTGCGGTAATTTTGATGTAACCAGAATGCTGTTTTTTCCCGTGAAAATTACGATGTCTTACAAAAAATGCAGCCGTAAAATTTACAGGGATTTTAATGGCAGCTATGTTGCCGGCTCTTTCCCATAATTTTCACGACCACCTGAGAGAGTCGGCTTTTGGTTGAAGTGTGGTGTGCATAAATTCCCACAAATTTGGGAACAGCACCGTAGGATGTGTAATTGTGTGTCTTCTTTTAATGAAATTGCAAGTCATGCAGTAATGTGTGACACAAGTCCTAGAGTACAGGATCAAGCATTTATTGTACATACAGAGAAAGGGTGGAAAATCTGTGAAGTCTGTGGAATCTGCAGCGATCAAAACAACATCTTAGAGTTGCAAAGTACATTAAGTGTATCTGGTTACCAAGTAAAATGTTCCCTTACATTTCTGCTGTTTTCAAAACAATCCCCAGAACTTCTTCGTACATTGTGGCTCTGTTCTTCAGCTTGCTGCCCCTGCAGGGCTGATATACAGTACACTCCTGTAAGAAAGAAAATGCAGGATATGTAGTACGACAGTGCTACCATTGGAATGCAGCTCCACATGCACACGTATTACACATTCAGTATGGTGGCACTAGTACAGATACCTTTACGGTGGTGGCTGAGTACTTTCCAATACAAGCGAAGAAATATCTTAAGGTCTTATACTGGTCATAAAGACCTTAAATCACTCATATTTGATTTAAATCTTGTTAGACATTGATGATTTTATGTGGAGTGACTGTGTGAAGATGCAATGATGTTAGATTGTTTGTCATTATAGATGTGGTCTAAAATTGTTGTAAAGAAGTATATGTTTGGTTACAAAATAACCATGCTTCACTCATATAATCACAAATGTCACTGAGATTATTCCAGGAAATACATGCCAAGCAATTCAACAGGTAGTTCCAATCACAAGATATGTGTTTAATGAAAGAATCAGGAACGCCGTCGGTGAAGCAGGTACAGTCGACCCCCGTTTATCCGGACGGTGCCGTTCACGGCGAAATCGTCCGGATAGCGGGGCACCCAGATAAATGAAACGACCGAATAGAAACGTCCTACAGAGCAAGGTTTAATTAAAACACAGAAATCTCGTCAATGACAGCTGTTACATAGTAGTGTAGGCACTCGATTCCTGCAAACGTTTGTTAATTGCATAGAGTTGAGCCACGCTGTTGCGCTGCTCGAAGAATGTCAGTGCGGACGCAAAGTGTGTCGGAGCCTTGTTTCTCACTGCCGTAATCGGCACCGTCTTGCTGCACATCATCGGAGGCAACAACAGCAATCACAACGTCATCAGTCATAGCTGCACACGCATCATCATCCTTATCAACGTCAACGTAGTCAGAAACCGCAGCATCACCTACCGCAGTCGCAGTGAGCCTCTGCATCAGGGATCGCAGCTCACCTAGGGGAATGTCTTCATCGGCCAACGGGCCGTAAGCAGCAGGACAGTTGCTCGAGATATTTCCAAATGACTCGACTGGTCAACAAGACCCAACGCACACAAATAGAAAAGGGGGTCATCGTGCACGGTTTTGTCTCCCTTACGGAGGAATGTAGGTCCCTGACGTGTGACGGGAATAACCCCAACACAGCGAAAAGGGTGACGAAGCGGGGTCAGCGTGTCCTCTTACTCACGGTAGTCCGGATATCTGAAGCTGGATTACAAGAATTTTCGACTTTCATTCTCTGGAATTCTTGTCCGAGTCCGGAAGCTGAAGTCCGGATAAACGAGAACAAAATACATGGAGGAAAATCCGTTCCCGTGCCTTTTGTCCGGATACCGCGGGATCTGGATAAATGAAGTCCGGATAAATGGGGGTCGACTGTATATATTTTTAATTTTGATGACTAGTGCCACGGGGGATGGATGCAGGAATGAGAAGGTCAGTTTACAGCAAATCATTGCACTAATCTCACCATGCACCAGAGGATTGCGCGCCTGTGTTTTTTACATAAAATATGTACCACATAAATTCGCTGCACCCAAATGTCCTTCATACTGACACATGCACGTCCCGCACCTGTACTACTCATAACCGAAAAAAAAGGTAGAGACAGCACACAATTTCTAACACTGAATGTTGAATCTAACACTGATTTCTTTGTTCTGCGCACAAATCATGATTGGAACCACCTCCCCATTTGCCTCGCAGCCATTTTACCCACTAATTTTAAAACAGCATACTGCAATTATGCCGCACCAGCATAACATTTTGTAACCAAAGTGGACTTTCTTTACTACTCTGTTTTGAGACTATAGTCATGAGAAAGAAACAACTCTGTAATGCTTCTTGCATTCTGGATGAATAAATACTATGGAGAGCAGAGCACAGCATTGCGGTGCACCAGCCTTACAGAGGGTACCACACTTTCTTACTGCTAGGGAGAAACAGAAGCTGGGTGATTTCATGCAGGGTCAGGCAGGGTGGTCCGGTCGACCTCTCCAATTTTTTTATTTCAAACATATATTAAAGCCTTGTCCCTAGGAGGCATATTGGCGCTGAAAGTAGTTGAAAATAATTGGTGGTTATTTTTCAATGAATTATCATTCAGATGTGGGCATTTCGACCATTGCACTTGCTACGCAGCTTGACGCCATGTATCTTCATAACTATTTGACATATTCAGCTGAATTTTCTTTTCACGTAGTGTCTCGGGTAGGTAGCATTTCATCTTATGTTCTGAGGATCCTAAGGTTTGCCTTTGTGGAGATAAAAAATCGCAAAGTTGCCTCATTTGTAAAATATGGTACGCCTTGGGAACCTCACAATTCGGCCCCAGTTGTGATACTCGAAAATAATCTACATTATTGTGTTCGTCTCGAAATGCCCTTTCTCCGCATAGCGGGTACATCGTATTGCAAATTAGAGCAACACCCCCAACGGTCTTTTTGTGAAGGGTATCTACGGAAAATGCGTAAATTCGACATCGCGCATCCCATATATTCCCACTCGTGACATCGTTCATGTTACTCACAAACGTTCTTTATGACGACTCAAAACAGCACATCAAAAAAATGTTTGCTTCAGGGATGCTCGAAATTACGTTGCGAACGACATTGTGTTACGAACGTAACTTCGACCATCCCTGAAGCATTTTTTTATGTGCTGTTTTGAGTCGTCACGAAGAATGTTTGTGGTGTGTGCGTAAATTGAACAATGTCACGAGTGGGAAGTGTATATGGGGTATGCGCTGTGGAATTTACGTATTTTCCATAGACACCCCTCATAAAAAGACTGTTGGGGCTGTTGCCCTAATTCACAATACGATGTACTCGCTATGCGAAGAAAGGCCACTTCGAGACGAACACAATGATGCAGATTACTTTCCGGTATCACAAATGGGGGACGAGTATCGAGGTTCCCAAAACGCAGTGATGGCCACTAACTACTTCTACAGTAGTTAAACTATAACTACTAACTACTTCGCAATGGAGTAGTTTAACTAGTACTACTTTTCAGGGGAGTAGTTAAAACTCCTTCTTTATAACTACTGCAATGTATTTTAACTACATCTATAACTACTTAACGTTGTCCATCAACACCAATCCCTTGTAGTGTTCTTGGACACCTATAAATATGAATCACAAGCGGTGATAATGATATTTAAAATATACTCTTTTGCCTACGTCGCCTAATTCACATACTGTCGTAAAGTCCACTGCCTGACTCTTGCATATTATGCGCTGACAAAACAGCTTGCTGCGGAAATATTTTCTATGGAGTGAAAACTTCCGCTTACGACGGACCATGTACGCGATTTACACTCAGGCTCCTCCGCCACAGATCAATGCACCACGCACAAATATTGTGGTGGGTGCCGATTGCGCCACTGTGGACCGTAAAGTATTTTGGCTTAGTGACGATGATCGATCATGTAGCAACCCTGTGCGGTTTCAATGCAAATGAGGCTTCACTAGACAAGCATTAACAGTGAAGATTTAGTACACATGCACGGCACAATTGCTCTACACCTCCGTTCTCATCAAACATGTAGCTCAAGGTAAAAGTCAGAAGCACAGTCGTGTCGTAAAGCTTGCGGCAAAATTGGAAGTAGTTGGCATATGCGGTAACCTAACTACACTGTAGTTAACTACTCGAAATAGTAGTCTAACTAGTAGTTGCGACTACGTTTCTGCAAGTAGTTGATAACTACTTTTTAACTACATTCAGGTAGTTTAAGTAGTAGTTTAAAGGGACTCTGACCAGAAGTTCAACAGATCTTTCGTTTGCATCTATTACAAAGGTATAATATGCCTCCAAGCCACACGCGAAATATTTTGGCTGTGCGCGGCGGCAAAGTTTGCCAAACGGGGAGCTGAAAACCAGCTTGGCTTTTTCTCCTCAATCGGCGCCGAAATCTAGCCTCTTTATAGTGAATATCCGCCCATTTCCGTGTGCGTGACGAAAACATGCGGCTCATGTTTCATTGGGCGCCCGGACCGGAAGTTCTGTTGTTAGTTTGTGAGAGCGGCGGCCGGAAAGCGATCTTCAATATGGACGTCGAAGCAAGGAATGCGGACACTTCGAGCCCGTAACTTTTTTCTGACCTTTCTGCGATCGAGAAAGAAATTCTGTGTGCTGATTCGGAAGCCTCGCTTTCGAAACGTCGCCGATGCCGCAAATGCGAGTCGAAGTCAAAGCTCTACGAACATCGGTCACAGATGGAGCAAACAGGATCAGTCGCCTGTCTTCGACAGACAGGTAAGCGATGGCTTTTTAACGCACACTGTGATCGAACATGTAATCGTGTTCTCTGAAATTTTGTGTCCTCATATTTAATGCGTACTTCCTGTTTAAGGTGCCGGTGCGGCTGGTGTGTCATAATGCCGAAGGAGATCGAATGCTTGCGTGTGCAAGGAGTCGAAAGCGTTGCCGAATGACAGCAATATGAGTGCATTACAACCCACGAAGATTTGCAACTTCTATGCCTCAATGCGACTGTCCTGAAGATGGCATATATTGAATTCCGTGGGCAGCGCGAAGGTATGAGCGACCATATTCACAAGTAAGTCACATTTGGCCCTGTCGAACGATGTTAAAATTTGGGCGCTCAAAATTGGTTTTGTCCTGCATTAAGGTCGCTAAAAACACCAGTGCACGGCGCACCACATAAAAGACGACACAATACAGAACTGTGAACTGGAGAAAAGCAGTATTATGCAACTGTGTAATTGTCAAGGTGATATGTCTTAAGTCACCTTTTTGTGTATTGCCCTGTGCTTATGTTTTTAGTGTAGGCTTTTAGCAATATTGAGTGTTCTTACTTTCGATTCACTGAAAAGTAAAAAAAAATGTTCGTTTCTAAAAGAATACAGCATGTGTAGTAACATACAGGGCGTGTGCAGGACCCCCTGTGGAAATGCCACGACACACACCCTGTACTGTGACCAGTTACGTATTTGCCTAAACTATATTTTACGTACAGCTGCGTAGACGATATGGATATACTGCATATCGCCAGTTCGCAACGTGTTTTTGCCACAAGCTTGGGAAAAACAAGAACATGGCCATCCCAGCCTGTGCAGTGAACAGGACCTGCCGAACCTTCCACACAGAAACTGCCACAGGCTTCAAGTACCCAACATCCTAACTGGAGGTAGCTCTTCGCACAGCTCGTCTATCGCATTTAAACTAATTCAGCATCTGTATTTAGGATTACTTATAGCCCTCAGCATGATGCGTGGTTCGTCAGTTCAATATGGTGTGTTGAAACACAACACTAGTCCTTTTTAATGAGTCTTGCGGAATGATAGATGAGCACTCCTTTCGTGACATTGTGTACCGTTACTACAATTTCTTGAGCAAGACTGATCAACAAATGAAAAGCAGAGTCTGTGTTTCAAATGTGCATGTTCCTTGTAACTTCTGTATTTGTTAAGTGACCCATGTTGTTGTCCCCCCTCATGTAATGCCTGCAAGGGTCTTTGAGGTATATTAATGAATAAATAAATATAACCCGAAAAAGGTGTAACATCTATTGTGATACCTATCCTCTCTTTGTATGTATGATACTTAAAAATTCTCAGAAGGTATGTTGTCACACTTTGCCTTATTGTGCCTAAAGCCTAATTCCACCTCTTACATCATCTCCACATCCTCAGTATCCAAAGCTGTACAAGGCTAGATCAGGTACTACATAAAAAAAGGGTGAAGGAGGAAATTAAAAGCTGACACATCTAAATTCAAAGAAACCCTGGTGCTTTCTTGGGGCTACTCATGTCTCAGTCCTGGATGAGATCGACATAGAAAACAGCTTTTCTGCGCCTCAGTGATTGATTCCCTTGATTGTCCTGACTGTGAGGAAATACTCATCGGCTTGGCGGCAAGTGGGCTTGCGTCTGATTGTGCGGTTTGGAATAAAGGGAGCAAGCAACATCTCTCTACGGTCTTAAGAAGGATATCAACGTAACCTGTGAAGTCATAGCATTTCATATTGCTTTCAGTAAGTACAACACTACTCGTAGAAGTTGCAACCATTCATGTTGGGAAAGCATACTGGAGTTCCCTCAGGCAGTGCATCCAGAACAGGGAGTCAGAGCACCTTATGAGAGGAACAGCAACAGTGCCCAGCGAAGACACTCCAGGAATTCTGTGCAGGTTAAGGGGATCACGCCTTTAACACAGTTTTGATGGAAAGCAGGGTGTGTGTAACACTGAGCTCTGGTGTATGAGTTCTTGTTATCTACAATCAGGTACCCGTGATCTAGTAATCTCGAAAAGCCTTAGCTCTCTTGCAGGAAATTGCTAATGAATCTGAGTGTCTTCTCTGGAAACAGGTTGTAATTGTCTTTCTAAATACCCTTCTTAGTTGCCCTAGCAAAAGCAAATATGTAATGCTGCACACAATATCTAATGCTAGCACGCTAGTTGCTTTGAGTGTTCTGAGGCTCCTGAAATGGAGCTACCTTGTGCGTACGCTGTGCCACGTCGGCAAGAACATAAATCAGATTGCCTTTACTTTTGAAATTGGCCCTTCAGTGCCCCACGTGACTGCAAGAATGGTATCCCCGAACAATATAGGCAACAAGAATGATTTCTACAATGTAATGAGCTTTGTAAAACAACAACTTTATTTGAAAATATATTCCAAATGCCGGGTGACGACCTTATAATGTAGCAGCCTTTACTGGAAACACCGCTTAACATAACGACTAAAAACGGAGCGTAAACGTTTTGCCGCCTATCCGGGTGGCATCATCAGTACAACAAAAGGGCCAAAGACGAGCACATCAGCCTACTTATCTAAGAGGGCGTCATACACATCCGATAGGGGGCCACTGTTTGTATTACAGGATGATGCATCACGGCCGATAAACCGGGACTCGAAGCACTTTCTAAGGCCACATCGCTAGTCATGTGCAAAGGTTACCGCACCATCAAAATTAAATACATGTTCATTAGGCCAACAATGGTAGACTAATTTGGTCCTGGTTTCAGTAGCATTAGAAGCCTTTGCAACGTCCCTTGTGTGCTCTTTTAGTCATGCCCCACGTCTTTTGTCTGTCTTGCCAATGTAGGTTGCATCACAGTCTGTGCACTTAACTTTATATGCACAGTCTTAATGCCTGATGGGCACAGTTCCCTTCAAGTGGCGTATGAAACACCTTGGACGAAAGGAATGCACACCACTGATTTGACTCCTTCGATGTTGTTTGTGACTGTTCTCTGTTGTAGCGATGATGCCACCCGGATAGGCGACGAAACGTTCGCTTTCTTTGTTCTCAATTGTTGTGTGAAGTCGGTGTTTTCAGTAAAGGATCCCACTTTGTTTGAATGATGATTAGTGGCGAGCTTCATACCCTGGGCCACTACTCTAACAATTGCTTGCGGTAATGTGGTGAAATGGGGTAATCAGCCTTGTAAACAATTTACTTGGCAATATATTTATTTATCTGTCATAGGTTGAAGAACCGTGTGGTGTTAAATAACGGAGGGGCGTGTAACTAATTATACAAGACCGATCACCTAAAGCCCTTGCTTCACACTTGATTAAAATATGATGCATATGTAACCTGACAAATGCTGCATGGTGGCGATATGATAGGTTCTCCTCAGGAATTGTTGGCATGGTTGCGGTTAGTCAAGAAACTGCATATCCAGTTAATGGTAGCAGGATCAAATTTTAATGGGGTTAGTTTGGCCAACAAGCAGCAAGCATAAAGCACAGTGTCAAAAGCCCTCACAAAAAAAAAATACTGCATCTACGTGAACCCAGAAATCAAGACAGTTTAAAATGCTGTGACCGAATTATGTTACTTTCTAAAGCCATGCTGGAATTTAAAGAAAGAACGTTTTTAGAAAAGTTACGTAATACATGCATCGAAGCATCGCGCAATCTACAATTGTATTACCTAATACAATTGTATTACGTAAATGAGTCAGACAGACCGAAGCGCCAGGTGACCAACACCAACAGGGTTTAATCCACAAGTGCCCCGAAACAAGTGCCCCGTGGGCGGGAGTTGACGATGGCTTCTACTTCACAGAGTGTCGTAGTCAACTGTTCAAAGGTGAGGCGCTTTCTCCCAAGGCAGCGTCTTAGGGCTTCCTTCACCGTTCGTATGAGCCGTTCCCACCAGCCTCCCCACCAAGGAGCTCGCTCAACAATGAATCGCCAGGCGATGCGATGCTGGGTGGCAAAATCTAGGACATCTCTTGCGCTAACCAGGGAGATGAGGGACGAGCATTTGCGAAAGGTGCGAGCGTTGTCGGAAAAGATGAGGGAAGGTACCCCACGCCTAGAGATGAACTGTCGGAAGGCAAGCAGGAAATCAGGCACGCTCATGGAGGACACAAGTTCGAGGTGAGTAGAGTGTAGATTAACTCTACAGCCAGGAAATGACGTCAAACAGGAAATGACGTCCTCAAGGATGTATGACGTCACTCCAGGCCGCAGCCGCTCCGCCCTCATATCAGTGAGGTCAGTGGATAAGATAGTTAATCAGTGACGTCACATAGTTAATCTTAGTGATATGATATCAATGATAAGATTCAGTAACAATAATGACATCATGGTGAAACACACTAGGAATCGAACTTGGGTCCTTTAGGTTGTCAGACGAGCGTCTTAAGCCACTGGGCCACGGGCTCTACATGTTTACTTGCGTCGCTAATCAGGATAGAATTGTGTGGGGTGGAGAGGTTGTTTGATTTCTTTTACGCCAGGTGGCGTCATGGGGAGTTGAGTTCGTTCATCTAGAGATGGCAGCACTTCCAGCAAATTTATCGCCGTTCAACAGATGGCGCTACCTGCGCCCACAAATTTTATCTGACATTTTAAACAGATGGCGAATTCACTTTTGCCTCAACAGATGAAGCTATGACGAATTTAAAAAATTCCCGCCATTAGTCCATTAGCCTCCTCACGATGATTTCGTTCAAAAAAAAAAATACGAAGCACTTCTACGTCAGTTTCCTGTCAAACGGCTCGAGTGATGTATTTCTTTAGTAACACAAGGAGCAAGTTTGGAATGAAACTCGCTCACTCAGTGCAATTAGATCGAAAGTGGCAGGTTGCTCTGACTGAGATGAATATTCCATTTGCAATTAACAATAACACGAGGAGAGCCCCTCCTCGTTACTGTAAGCATGAGAGAGCAAGCAAAATGTGGGAGAAAACATTATTGTAATTTTTCTCCATCCCTAACGAAACAGTAAAAAATAACGAGTATGAAAAAAGAACAAATTCATTCGCTTTTTCATGACTTATTTTTATTATAACAGTTAGATCACAGTTATCTTTCAAGTCTATAGTCATTTCAAAGAATGAGCAAAGTGCATAGTGCTACTCTAGTTTACAAAACAGTTTAGCTTCGTTGACATTTGGATTTTCATACTCTAATGCACTGTGTTATGCAAAGTAAGTAATGGACATATTGTAAGACAATTACACACATGTCTCGCTGTAGGGATAAATATTCCTTCTATTGACGTTACATGACACAGTCAACCTAACACAGCATCGAATCGACATTTAAATTAAGTCGATCCACATACCGTGTGAGGACGACGATGAGGCAATGTTGATTTTGTGTTGGTGATATCCAAAGCGAACAGAAAGTCCAACAGATCACTGGTCTCTTTGCGGAGATTTTCCGACAAAAGGAGGTCATCACACTCAAGTCTTGACTGATGAAGTTGTAGGACAACTTTCCCGTTGCATGAGAGAGTCTTAGAAAGGCTGTCTCGCTCCGATGAGGAGCAAAGTCGCTCTACACATGATGCCGACGAGCCGCTGAAGTTTCTACAGTGAGCCAGACGATATGGGGAAGTGACGGAGACAATCATGAACCGTTCGTACTGCATTTCCGTGAATGCTACAATGAACTCGCATACAGCAGCCTCAGATGATTACGCTCGAAGACGACAGAGTCCACTCGTACATCAACTGTCTGACCTGGCTTCTGTAGCATGGAGTTGAAGACGGCTGGATGCTATGAACATTGAGTAAAGCTCAGTCTCACCAGAGAGGGGCTCGCAGTGACGGCGGAAACATAAGGATTTGACAGGCAGGCCACATGACTGCCCCCCCCGCTCTGGATTCGACGCTGTGCTAGGAGTTCTCTTGAATGTTTCAGCCATCTTTATGTCAAGGTTTTCTTTCCCATACTTTTATTGACAACTTCCACGTGACAACAGCGTGCCTTGTAGACGTCATAGACACTAATCACCTCTTTCCGCAAACTCATCGCTAGCCTAATCTCACTTCGTTCCGCTTGACAACTTTTGCGCATTCGACATCGTGTTACATCTTTTCCTTCCACGTGATCGCTCCATGCATATGGCTTCGTGTTACATCGTTGCAGTCAACATCCTCGTTACTCACGGTCCGCAAACTCTTCGTTAACCTTTTTTTTCTTTTTTCCTTTGCAAAGTAGAGCGTGGGTAGCACTTTCGAAATCTGCTTTCGCAAAGGAAGAGATCCAGCGTCGTCTGCTTTTCATCACTTTTCCGAAGAGAGGCGAGCATGGAATGATAGCGACACATGTTAAGAACTAAAACAAAAAAAACAAGTTGAAACGAAATAGTAATAGTCTTCAAAGAGTGCTTGATTATTATGTACATATTTCTACTCACTTAAAAAACAAAATAAAATAAACTAGTGATTCTCCGATTAAACCTTTTTATTGAGATACTTTAACAACAATATAACAGCCCTCTTCGACAGCGTAATTCCATATCAAGAATGATGTTGGCCATGTGTTCGACCGAGTGTGTATACATTTTGTGGGCAGCGGTGAACTTTTAGCTCCCGATCCTCACACAAACAACATACTTCTACACATTCCTGATCGTAAAAGCTATGACTGACATTCACCAATCTCAAGCACATCTGTAGCTGTTGTGTTTCATTGTGTGTGAGAGTAACTCCATAGCGTGTTGGAAGACCAGTCTTGTCCCAAAGTCGTAACGCCAGCAGTGATGCATTAGGAGGACACGTATGGGCATAAACGTATTCTTCCAGCTCAACTTCTTTGCTACAGTTACCTTGTCGAAGTGAAGATGATGACTTCGTTAACTCAAAAGTTACTATGACGAGAAAGAACATGTGACACAGAAGACAAAATAGAAAACACACCCTATCCATTTCGCTCTTTTATGATGAAGTGAGAAAGTCTTAGTATTGAGGATGAATTTATTTCTTATTGACGATACATTTTTCTTATTCACAAACAAGTCGATTTTTCAAAAGGTCCAGAGTAAATAAAGTTATGTACTTGGCAGTTGAATGGAATCCATGCTTTATGGCAGTGTCGATAAAACACAGACTCTTTGTAGCAAGTTGCATGGCATCGAAACGAGTCGAATAGTCAAATAGCTCACTCATTTGCCGTGACCATTCGGTTAGTAAAACGAAGGATGAACTTGTTAAAAACGAATCGTCTGTATGAAGCATGGAATACATTTCCTTTGCAGTTTCCCAAATGACTTGATTTGAAGGATTATTCGGTAGAGCTCGAAACAGCACAATGTTCGTCACAATTTGAAAAGCTTCCGCTAATGGCGTCCTCTTGACCGTTGTTAACCCACAATTTGATAGCTGCTTCCAAGAGGTATGTTTCTCATTACATGGCAGATGGAGTTGAAATATGTGGGACCTACTATTCCATTTACCGCATTCATCTTCTCCTTTTTCCGATTGCTCTGTTTCGTCGTCTGTGGACCATGAATCGCCAGGCTGGGTTTCAACGTCGGACCATGCTGTACTGGTCATTTTTTTTTTCAACCGAGGTAATTTTCTGCTATCCACTGCTTGTCTGCACTTCCACTGAATCTAACTAAATACTGGAGCTTTCCATTTCTAACTCGTCTTTTTATAATCTTTTCTACTTTCGGTACTTCTCTCACTCTTACCATTTCACTCTCGTAGAAACTACCAATGATATCTTCATTGTTAAGGTCACGCAGTAGGTATGTATTAGGATAACCTATTTTGATTGCTCTCACCGAAAAAATCTCTTTCGTAAATGACTGTAAATATCTCTTTGTTAACTGGTGTCTATATTTGGCAATTCTAACGAGATTACCAAGATTATAACGTGGTATCTTTGGGGCTTCAGTTGGGGTGGGATAAAGTCTTTCTCGGAAAATGTGCTCGTTTTCTTTGGTTACATCCACAGGTCTCGCAGAGAGAGTCCTGTGCACCCGATTGTTGTACGCTTTGATTACTTGAGGTAGAATCTTCACATAACGTTTATGACCCTGATAGGTAAAGATACGGTATAGTGTAGACACAATACTTCGCTGACATCTCTCAACGATCGCACATTTATAAATAGACATAGAATGATATAACGTTATGCCTTTTCTTTTCAAGAACTCTCGCACTACCTTGTTCGTAAACTCTGTTCCTCGATCACTATGTATCAGCCGTGGAGTACCGATCCTCTTAAATGCAACTTTAAATGCTCGAAGAATCTCAGGAGATTTTTTATTGCGAATGGGTACAACAGCGAGGAGCCGGGAAAAAGCATCTATACAGAAGAACAAATAGCGAAAACCATCATTTTGCCCTTTTAGAGACTGCATGTCCTTTAGGTCGATTTGGAACATTTCCTGCTTTCCGAGTGCAATTATTTTCCGAAAGGTCTTGGGTCGCTTGTACTCCTTATGTAAGCTGTAAACATCACTTGTCTCCAGATATTTAGCAACTCTGCCCTTCTTTTCACCGATGGCTTGAGCGAGTCTCTGCACTCCACCAAAACTGCCGGCATGTTCTGGGTCGTAATAGGCGGCCATTAGTGCTTTCTCCTGCTGCGAACTCGAAGAGCGTCAAGGGATAGATAGGCATTTATTGTAGCTGACACGTCTCCTCTCATCCAGGAAGGTTGTCTGTTGTGAAGTTCATACTTCAGCAATTCGACAATGGACGAGTGTGGCACTACCTTCCCGTGACATATAACTCTTCCGTACTCGTCGTAAGCTAGAACAGTTGTTATCAGTTTGAGTATTGCTAATACCTTTTTATGATGCCTTGGAGGGAAGTGCGACAATATGGTTTCATCTTGAAAATAGTCTTTCTGTTCCTCCTGCACAGGCTTCAGTATGGGGTCCATGTTACCGTATTTTCCGGACTATAGGTCGCACCTTTGTATTAGTCGCATCCCCCAAAAAATGCACAGTTTAGCGCAGAAAATCGTATATAAGTCGCACCTTTGTATAAGACGCACACATGTTTTATTATATACAAGAACTACTAGCTAAAAGCCGTCAAAGGATTCGTCCTCCGAGTCGCGTCCGCGTCCCGTCTTCGTGAAACTGTGTTCACCTTCAGTCATCCACGACTCCCACAAACATCGCAGAACGGCTTTAAAACTCCGATTGACAGATATGTCCAAGGGCTGAAGCATTTTTGTCATCCCTCCAGGGATGATGACGGGAACACAGTTCTTGGACTTGATTTTTCATTTCACTGCAACTTTTCACTAACGACGAAGTGCCTCCCGACAGCCCGGTTGCCATGCTCGACTGCGCAGTCAACAACCGATAACTTAAACTTCGCATCATAACTCCTCCAGATACCAGCTGGCGCTATGTCGGGAACCTGACTCCACTGAAGTGAAGGGTGGCGTTTGTTGTTCCCACGTTCCCACGTGGTGAACGGGGATGCCGGAAGTGGAAATCGCTACTACGCGGCGGTAGCACGGCGGGAGATAGCGCGCGCTGTCAATGGCGATGGGAATTCCGGCTTCCGAAAAAAAAAAGTCGCGTATAAGTCGCACCGCTGTATAAGTCGCACCACCAAAAACTTGAGAAAAAAGATGCGACTTATACACCGGAAAATGCAGCACGTGTGATTGCTGGCGAGGCACCTTCAGGTGTGCTTGCTTCACTTGTAACAGTCGATGCTCGACTGCTCGATGCTCCCGTTACTCTGTGTTTTTTTAAACGATTTGGATGCACAATAAGTGTTGGTAGATTCAGTTTGACCAATAGCGGCAAGATGCGATCGAAGTAAGGAGGAGTTGGAACATTTCTCGCTCTTGAGACAAGATAATAAACGAGATCGATTATATTACTATTCTCCAACGTTTGACCGTCAACGATTACTTCGAAGGTTTGCGCATTCCAGGAGATTGTTGGTTGTAGAAGTTGCAGAAGTTGGTTTGCTCTGACCTTATAACCAATACTCATATAACCAACAATTGTGCCACTTTTCTCCCCTTCCTCGGTCTGTGTTCCTTCTTCTCGCGATCCAGGAAGTGTTTCGCTTGTATGTTGTTTTGCAGCTCTACTTGAATGTAGCAAAGAGTGAAGATACTGAATTACGCCCCTCGCGGGCATTTGAGGTATTCACATAAATAAAATAAATAAAAAATAAATAAATCTCTTTTGCCTTGATGTCATCCGGTTCATCTTTCTTCAATATATTTGGGATGTGATCTTCTCGGTAAGGTACAAGTTCGTATTTCTGCATCGATTATACTCCGATTGCTTTTGCAATCGCTCTTCCACCCAATGAGGAGATGAGACCCAACAAAGGTGGTAATAGAAACTGCAGAAAACCACCTGATTGTTGCAAGACCTTTTTAGCTTTCTTGACCCCCGTTGCGTCTCGTTTTGCCAAAAAGCGAATTGATGCTGCGTAAGGTTTTAATTGCTTTCTTACTCTCGGAGTTACTGTGACGTTTCCTTCACAAAGGTTACAAATTTCTCTGACCGTATTCAACTGATCCTTTGTAGCATGCTCCAAAAGATAATAACGTTGCTCGGGTGACATAGTTTCTGCGAGCAAGTGAAGAAAATGAATATTCTTCTTTACATGTTTCATGTTTTATATACTATTTGGCGATGATCGTCGGGAAATATGTTCGTCCACACTCGATAGTGGTCTGAACAATTTTGAGACAAGTCAATTACGATGTATGAATACGGTTTCTTACAAGCATCCTTATATATGCTTGTCAATAAGTCGCTTTTGTTCCGTCCAATAAATTGTCGTGAAAGTATTTGTAATTGATCCACAGTTCGAGCAGAACGACATAGAATTAGAGCACTGCTATTGAACTGAATACATCTATACAGGGGATCATTAACAAATAAATATTTAGTAATGAAGATGGCCGAATAGTTGAGATGGTGGCATCCAGCTACATAGAAGTTACAGATTTCTTTTAGCCTTTTCTTGTCAGCCAAGCAATCGTCAAATATGATTAAAGAATTTCTAACATCCTCCAGGTTAGTGGGAATATCTTGACTGAAAGTTACCTCGGGAAAATCGTCAAAAATAGGTTGCTTGTACAAGTATATGTATAGTATACGATCGAAAGGTTTATCGAAGACAGTGGCTCTATGCTTGATCAAACGTCCCAGACAACACGAGCGGATCCGAGGGATGCTCATGGGATGCTTTTTGCGGGATGTGGTGCATGTCCCTGGGATGCACGCAACTCCTCCCATGCAGCTCCCCACAAGGTCCAAGTGGAACGCCGAAGTATGTCACCGTTCGTGTCCCGTGGATGTCCGCTGGGAACCTCAAGGGACTTCATAGGGACCTTGTTAGTACACACTGTGTGCACTGGAAGCAGGCTGCCCTGTATGGCACAAGTGCTATCCTGAGAAGCTAGCTTCCTGGCTGCAGATTTCGTGACGTTCCTACACGAATCCACTGCTTGTACCTTGCTGGTACACTGCTGTTACACGTATAGAAGAGCACATTTGAGTCAGAACTCACAAAATTTTATTAAATTGCCCTTGTTTCTCTCGAAAATAGAAGTACAAAGGTATATCATGTAGAACTCCTACTGTGTAAAGTATCACAATAAAATATCACAGGCCGTGTCAACCACGGGTACATGTGCACTGTACCACAGGAAAATATATTGCAAATCGCCAGGTACATACTAGACATGTGGAAGATGCATGTCAATTGAAGCGCTATAACGTGAAAAAGGTTATACAATAATAAATAGTGCAAATATCTGCACTAACTTCAGGACAAGCTTTATAGTCTAACACCAGGCCTATTCCAACTCTTAACTGGAGTCTTAAATAGTTCAACAAAACAGGCAAATGCTTTTGCCTTGACAGCGAAGGACATGTTCACCTGACACATAGGCTTTGGAAAGTCCTTGGCAAAGGTAAAAACGTATGATGCACCAGTGTAGAGCGACAGAACCAAGCTCGCCGTTGCTGTTCAATGCATACCCATGTAACTTACACTTACTAATACACTTATGTAACTCAAAAACGAAACGAACAAAATCCACTTTACAACAATGCCAAATAGAACATATGACTGATGTGGTAGTGCAAGTGACCAGAACGAAGGCGCAGGCTTTGAAAAGCTCCTCGGAACAGTGAAAAGGAATGGCGCATCATGGCGGGATACCACCAGGCTCGCCGTTGCTGTTCAGTGTGACCAGGTAAACACTTATGTAATTCAAAAAGGAAACAAACAAAATTCACTTTACAACAATGCCAAATAGAACGTATAACTGATGTGGTAGTGCAAGTGACCAGAACTAAGGTGCAGGCTTTGAAAAGCTCCTGGCAACAGTGAAAGGAATGGCACACCAATATGACGGGATACAACCAAGCTCGCCGTTGCTGTTCAGTGTGAACAGATAAACACTTATGTAACTTAAAAAGGAAACAAAATCCACTTTACAACAATGCCAAATAGAACAAGTTACTGATGTGACAGTATCAATGACTACAGCTAAAGCTCAAACACATTGTACGTCGCAACCATAGCTCAACATTTTGGGCCACAAAACTCAGGGTCACAATCGTCTGATAGGGTGTGATCTCAGTCATAGGGTACGAACTGATGTGGAAGTCGACATGGCATATCTGTGAGCTCATGCCTTACCGGATGGTTTTGACCGCGAGTTCCATGACCAAAATGCCGAGCTATGGTGAGAACTGAAGGATCAGGGCTGCACATAACGTACAATCAGCAGTGGTTCTTGAATCATGAGAATGATGATGCATAACTGAGCTTTAAGTTCTGCTTTTGACAAGTGCAGATAAAAATGGTGTCTGCTACAGAATACTATGCTAATGAAAACACTTAGTACAACTAAAGGTAAATGGCGTGGCCAGCGACCAAAAATGCACACACAGGTGAAAAGGACTACCAACTAACATAGGAAAACGAATGCCCGCTAGTTAAACGCCTAAAATGCAGAAAAAAAAACAGTTCCAATCATTTTGTACTAAACGACATTTGGAGGCAGTCGTTACTTATGGTTCTTGTCTGCTGCACTCCTGACCTTCCTTTTGCTTCTGACGATCATGGGCTTGTGGTGCATGGCGCAGCCATGACATGGTAGCTTGTTCCACCTCCTTCAGTGTGGCAGGGCCGGGGGTACCATGAGACTCTGTCAAGTGGTCTGCGAATAATGAAAACAGGCAAGTTGCTAGCAACCTAGTATACTCACACAGAGAATGAACAAAATTAAAAAAAACAAGCTGCAAGAAAGCTGCAAGAGCCTTGTTTCCCTATGGCCATTACACCCTTCAGTGCCTCATCACTGCATGCTCTTGTACAATTTGTAGTGTTGGAAACGACGCAGATCAAGTGATGCAGATGCTCAACAGTGTGATACATACTCTGCATGATTTTCCAAGTCGTGAGGTCACTGAACCTCCGTTTCCCCTTGCTTCCGTATAAACTGTACTCTCGCCCGACCTTGTAATGCAAGAGACGTGACAGGATCCTGAAGACAGATTCTCGGGTCGTGCTGCCCCCAATGGACTTGAAGTACCTTTTCTAAGTCAGAAGTAAACAGAATAAATGTTTGCACAAGACATATATTAAAATAGATTATTCAAGCATTCACAAGTTTGTGTCAGCTGTGTCAATGACATACACAATAATATAGGGGAACAAAATAATATCTGAGAAGAAATTGCAATTTGTTCAGAAAACAATTGGAAAATGCAAAGGAAGCAAAATTATTGGTTTTGTGTTCTTGATCTGCTGAGAACAAAATTATGCATTTCCATTGCCACAATCTTACCTGAATGTGAGGAATAACAAGCAGTTACAATGCAGTGCTCATCACATATGCAAAAATCTGGTTAGATACACATGGCCAGTCCAGTCATGGTTAAATTCATGCAATTCGCTTAGATCACGCCTTCTCACTTTGCCATATCATACCAAACAAAAATGCCATAGCTTACATTAACACATGTTTTACCTTCCCTATTCCAACCTATCTGCATTTAAATCAACAGGACTGAACAATACCAGAAGCATTGAATGCCCATTGTCCTTTATAGGGACTGATTATACTCCACGATATGCAATATAAGATCATAAGTCTTCGTAGCAAACTTACCAGTTGAGCTCGTTTAGCAGGATTTTCAGCAAGGTCGTCTTCAAATTCCAAAAAGTCTGCAAGTGTCTGGAATGGTCTATCTAGGCAGATCTGTTGCTCTGATGCATCGTCCATTGTGCTAAAACGCTGTAGTATCGTAGACAGCTGCTCACTTTGTGACTGCTGGGTCACTTTAAGAATGTGTAAGATCTTCAAAACCTCCTTTTCAAATGCTACAAATTACAAAGACAAATTAAGGACAGCCAACGAAAAAAAAAACATGCATTTCATACCATGGCCAGGACTGTTGGATGGATAATCGCAACGATTATTTCCTTCGTGGTCAGATCCTCTGCGCGGAGCTAGAATTCATTCACCGGACATTTGTATATCTCAGGCCTGCTCAATTGCTCATAAGTCTAATCAATGCCCATTACGTACCGTGACACGACTGCTGTTCTCTCCGTGCTGTTTCTCTCCGGTAATCGACATTCAGATCATGCCGTAGGGATGTGGTCGGGGCAGAAATGCTTCGCACAAAGTCGGCACCAATGCCTGCAACCACAAGAAAGCTATAATGTGTTTAGTCTCCCAATTCAGATTACTTTGAAGAGGCGAAGTACACTGCAGCTGTGGGTGAGTCACCCCTGGAAAACGGGATAACTGCTGTGGCCTGCAGTCCGTAGACATGAGCTGGGAACCTACAATAGAAAAGTGTACTTTCCTCAGCACACATATTAGCTAATGAGGACCGCACATGGCAGGTACCTGAAGTAAAAAAGAAAGTTTTGTGTGCGCGGCAAACTTATGCCCTGTTATCGTTGACGGTATACTATGTCTTCTTGGTCGCCTGGTAATGAACACATGGAAGCAATGGATATCCTCAGCTACTTTGCAAATCTAGTTTTTCTTAGCCCTTAGTTCTAGATGTGGGAAAGAATTCCATCTCACTTTGGCAACGAGAGTCTTGTACGAGCCCTGGTGGCGAGGGGTCGGCAGACTGCGGTAAGTACTGCACTGGCTGCACCCCTGAAATTAAGTGTAGCACTTAGTGTCAGAAAACATGCTTAATTGGTCCAACATTTAATTATTGGCATACTCCACTAGAATTAAAACCATAAAACTTGAGAACTGTACTGCTTAGTGAGTGCATACAAGATGTTTATTTTCAGCTTTTAAAGAATGTTTATTAAAATGCTGAAAGCGGCATAAATGTTTTTGCAGTTGAGTTCTTCAGAAAGGCGAACATCCTTTGGAGTAGATTATCTAACTACCAGAAAACTAATTACCTTAAGTTCATTAATTACCTCTTAGTTATTAATTTCAACTATTATTTTAATCAATTATTTTTTATCTTTTAATCCCTGAATTTGGTATGCAAACGAGCCAGAACCAAGGCGACTGAGGACGCAGGGATTACGTTCATTTGACATCAGAGGGCCACGTGCTCTGGAGGAATGGAGATAATTGGAGTGTGCCACTATAAACCACTTTCACGCCCAGATAAGCCTCCGTTGGCGAGGGTGATGCCCTCCACAGCCATGCGGTTTGGGTTTAGTCTCACCTGCATATCAAAATTTGCGTATGGATATTTTGACGGACGTACAGGTTGCATGATTTTTCAAAATGTGGAATGCCGTTCGAAGATAGCATCTCAATCTATTATCTCGCTTTTGTCCAACATTTCCTAATTACAAAGTCAACTAATGTTCTTTAAGTTATTAGTCACCTGGCAGTTATATACTTTCTTCCACAGGATGCCCGCCTGGCCATAGAACAGAACTGCAAGAACATGTATACTGCTCTTGTAGCTTTTTTTAATTAAGAATCCGGTGACACCCTGTATTTGAGGTGATTCCACCATGTATAGAAATTACATGCAACAGGGATATTACTGTAAAGATTGAAATACATGTGTGTGGCGTAGTTGATGCTGATGGCACTTCAATAGGAGGAGGTTCTCTTCCTTGAGCTTCTGTCCATCGCGGAAATGGGTAAGTACGCCCGAGAGCGACTGAAAGAAATAGCATAAAACGTGACAGAAATAAAATAAGCAATTGAATCCTATTAACATAACAAATAATAGCTCCACTGTCATAACCACACCACCATCAAAGCAGTGGCACGTGCACGAATTCACACAGACTGCTGTTCAATGCGATATAGGGTTCCTCCTCAGTGCTTGCTATGCGCAGTTACTTTACTGTGATAACTTTAGTAACACCGACAAGGAGTAAATACTTCAGCTTGTTGTTAGTACTTGTCATTGTCCCACGCTCTCGCTTTCACTGTACGTCTACTTTGTTACTGATTTAGTAAGTACACCTAATGGAGGTATTATGCATCGCAGCTATCACAGCGGAAGCTGAAGGTCTTGCTCTTACCATGCTCATGATTTCCTTGTGTCTCTGGCACTGACTGCACTTCCGTGGACTGCCCTATATAAAAAAAGAAAGAACCTGGATCCATAGCTTCAAACATAAGCACAAACACAGATATCACAAACATTTTCTGGCGACAGTCTGCACCAGATGTTTTGAGACTCACTCCTGTTCACTTGGTGCGACAAGTCAAAATACGTTGGTGGAGTTGGTGGCCTTGGCGGTGCGTAACCACACTCTTCAGAATCAGTTGTCCAACTGTCGTGGAATTGCACTTCGTCGTGGTCATGTGGACTGCCCCGATTTGTCCTTCTCTTTTTCCGTTTTCCCCTGCCTAGTTCTGTGTCACTTGCAAGATCGGAGGTCATTTCAGCCTTTTTGAGTTTTGTATGTGCCTCCTCGTACGTGTCTGGTATGAACATAAAGAGCACAACACAGATAGTCACATATGACACATCCCATTACTATTTTGCATTGTGCCATCAATTACGTGCAAAAGTTGCTATTACATACCAAATGATGATAGCACGACACATCTATGCTTGGACCAGTGATGCTGCGGTACAGTTCCCCTCATAATAGAATGCTTGAGCTTGCCAGTGTCCTTTTCATTTGGCCACATGCACCTCCCTCCGTCGACCATCCAGCTGCCATGTATCATGGCGACAGAATCTTCTTCATCTGGGAACTTAACCACGACATAGGTCTTCACCCCTAACGGTTAGAAGTGATGTGAGCTGTACTTGGTTTCACACACAATAAAGAGTGCAAGATGACAGTCTTGATAACAGATGAGACATTACTGCATATGCACCAGAGGGAAAACAGCAAATCTATCTCTGAAGGGGAGCCTCAGAGCTTTCTGTTGGATCTCGGATAGGGACCACACATTCACAGGTGAAAGGCTGTGCACTACTTTTATCCCAAAAATCGATGACTTGCAGGGATGAGTATATAAGTCTCCGGTGCTTAGGAATTTTCTGCCAATCACAACAGGTTCCTTCGTGGAGGACCTGAACGCAATGTTATCTATGCGCACAACTGAACCATCAGCGACGATGCAAGTATTGTCACGCCTCGTTGTACGCAGAGTGAATTTCCCAGGAATAGTTACTTTCTTGTACTCCGGGCCTACGCAGCTCACTGGGAGTGGTCCTGAATTATGGCTGATTGCAAAATGAGGTGTGTCTTGCGTAGCATTGATATTGGTGCATGGGAGGTTACGTTTTTCCATGATTCGGTTGTAGAGCTGCTCCAGGGGACGTTCTGGCTTCCTCAGGGTTGATTTGATGGTCTGCATAAAATTTTCGAATGGGAAGGCACTCCACGTGTCCAAAGCACCATGTTCTCGAACATCGTCTGCTAAGTGTATCAAGTTGTGTACATTGTGTGACACATTGTACGCTCCATAAAGAGAAGTGTAGACCTCGACAAAGTGCCTTAGCAGCTTTTCAGCATAATCAACATAGTCTTTAGATAAGACAGGGCTGCATAGGATGGTTATGGCTGTGTGCAATACCATGTAATTTGAAAAAAAAGGTCCAGGAACTAGCGAAAGCAAAACTATGGGTCCAGTGTAGAGCAGCAGCGTCCTAAACTCTGTAGCCTTCCATCTCTCGAGCTCCGTGAGCGTACGAGGTCGCCTGCTAAAATCTGAACACATATGGGGCTCAACTTTAAGGCACTGAACAGATATTTGGTCTCTTACGCTGCTTCCAAGGCGGTACGCCTTGTCCCCTTTGAACCACAGCATCAGAAGTTTGTGCATTACCCCAAGACACACCAGATGCATATAGTCCAGTGGGACTGCTTTAACCAAATCAATCGGCAAGTTCTTTAATATGGTGTCAGTTATGTGGTGGTCCTCATTCACACGACGACGAAATGCATCATCGGTCATTAGTTGTGCATCCAGTTCAGGGAAACAAACTCGACCGTTCTGGTAGCTCCCCTCCGTAGTACATTTCGTACAACTGAAATATGCGTTGTGACCCTTAACTCCCAACACATAAGCTTTTGCTGGTGCATCGCAAATAATGCCGACTAGAACCACTCTGACAACATTCTCTTCTATGAGCACTCCGTTGGTCAGAACATCACACAGCTCAGTTACAAATGGCTCAAGAAAGGTGTTGGCAGAGATGCTTTTCGACTTGCCATAATAAACACCAATTGGAAATGGGGAGCAGTTACTGTTTTTGATTTTGCACAATATTGGCCAGAATTGATCTTTTGTGCTCTTTGTCAACGGTAAGCCATCAATGTTCACGTTGATAAGAATTTCCTCGTTTGAAAAACGCTGCCCTTTCAGTGCATGCTGCAGGCCAACAGCCAGTCCAAAGTGACAGTATCTGCCTTCTGCCATCTCGATAATGCAACTCGCTTCTCGTGGTGTGCGCAGCAAGGTTCTAGCACACGACGGGAGAGTTATGAACGATGGCTGGGACCGCAGAAGAACAAGAAGTGTTGTTAGATGAGTGTGCGGCACTGCAGACTCAACTGCCCATTGTCTCAGCCGGTGCTCGAATGAGACTTCGGGAACAATTAGTGGGTGGTCTGAGGGGTCGGGACTTGAATTCTGTTCGACTTCACACTGTTGGTGTCGTTGCTCTCTCTGCAGAGTAGTTAGGTTGAGATCCAGTGGTAAGATTTGTGGCACCGTGTTAGGAGTCCCTGCTGTTTCCTGTGATTCTGCGGTTGTTGAAGCGGGAATTCCACTACTGGCTTCTCTGCTTATTGTACTACCAACTGCGCACAAACTCTGTTCAATTCCGCGCCTTACGCGACGGTGAAATGTCGTTTTAGACGGCAGCATTTCTGCAAAGGCACAGCGTCTCACACAGCGAGCCTCTCAAATTCATGTGCGAGGATTGCACGTCAATTTCTTTTTTCCAATCAGAGCTGGGAACACGTTGCAAGGGGCTTGCGCTTTTACAGAAACAATATAAACATACCTTTTTCCTTGTCCATCACTGAAGCTCGCCGCTCACCGCCGACGCTCATTCGCTTGATACATGCCAATCCAATATGGCGGCTACAGTGACAAAGAAACGTACGCTTTCGCGCCACATATTTGGATGCAGTTTCAGCCAGCCGCATCTGCGTACTAGTTTAACGTTTAACTTCACGGCTTCGCGTTACGAGGATCTCTAGATATTTCCATTTCGCTCCCACCAAGGTACAAGATGACATGGTTGCGATTATGAATACTTTTTTAATGGTTTTTGGTGCTTTCAGTACTGATGCAGGGCGCTTTTCTTGAAAGCGCCATCTGCCGCGAACGCACACAGTTATTCGTCCCGCGCTCTGAAGGCTCCTATAAGATGCTCACATGGGACGCCTAGGGGATATTGTACAGCATATAACAAAAAGCAAAGTAATTGCCTGCCAAGCGCGTTCCAGGGACGTTCCGGGGACTACAATCGCGGGACGTCGGACGTTGGGACTTTTTTCGGACGTCCCAAGAAAGTTTCGTGTTGTCTGGGGTGTAACGAGTGTCGTCTTTCCACTTTGACTTTGTCCAGATATAGTCATTGAGACAGGAGTGATAAACCTATAAGGTCTAACCTCAGTCATCTCTTCCAAGTAAATGAAGACTGGTATAAATAGTACATTACATAAGACTTTTACTCTTTTTTTCTTCAAGCATGTGTGTTTTTTTATGAAAACGATAAATGGCAAACAACACTTAACCTTTATGCACTCCTTTAGTTTGTCAATGTTGGATATGGGAGCTGAGAAATTCATATCTGTATATCTTGTGCAGCAAGTCAGTGTAGAATTCTCAAGTTCCAGCACTTTCAGTTTGTGCAAACATGCAATATGAGTCTGTGACTGTATCTTTTTTTTCGGAACAAGTCTGTTCTAGACGGTTTTTTTTTCTTACTTTTTCCTGTTCAAACTTGTCTAGACATGTGATGAGCACGTGATTGGTTACGTCAGAGAAGGTAACCAACAAAGTCAAACATGTCTATGCATGCACTGTTCGCAAAGCGCTATATAAGACTGCCCTCCATGACGATTCTTCGCACAGATCCTCACAGGAGGAAGGGTACGTTACACTTTTTTCCTTTCGCTCCGATATGTGGGAAAGTGTGCTTATATTTATTCTTATTTTCAGCTTCACTCTGTGTGTAGAAAAGAATAAGTGAGCCAGAGTGAGAAATCACCACAAGAGAAGGTATGACATCTATTTTGGATAAGCTCGATAAACTCAAGAAACCTGGAGATGGAGATATTCAGAAAATGAGTACCCTACCGAAGAATGAAAAGCTGGAGGTCTTGGATTTGCGAAAGATTGACACGGTGTACGGCGAAGCGGTCTATGTAGAAGTGTTGATGGAGAATGACAAACGTGTAAAGTTCTACCTTCCTAGTCGCTTTAAGCGTTTGACAGAGGATGATCTAGAGGAGATGAGACAACTGCCAAATCTTAAAATTGAGAAAAAGGAGAGATTCAAAGATGGCAAGAGAGTTGCTTCGCCCGACATTCTATTCACTCATGGGAAGAAAAAGCGATGATACATCGACATATCGGCAGCTCCCATCCTGAGACACTTCTCTCCACATCATGGTGACCTGTCACTTATGTCCTCAACACGAACGTCAGTACTATACATCAATAGAGGGACTCCAAATTCATCTGGCAAACGTTCACGAACTCCAGACACCCTGCATACCATTTTGTGAGACTCTCTGCACACTACGGAACTACACGAAACGCTTCGAGTTGCATCTACATGACAGAGACGAGGCGGGGCATGAAGTGACAACGTTTTTTCATGAGTATGAACACTATCTTGCTAATGTATTGCGACACTTTGGATTCCCACTGCGCTACTTCACATTTCTTAAAGTAGAACTTGGGCGACATACGCCCGATGAGGAGTTATGACTTGAGATTCATTTTGTACCTTCTAAAGTGAGAACTGTTTGGTTAGAGGGAGATGTACTGCCTTCGATTGCACAGTCGAGTAGTGAGATAGCACAAACATTAGAAAACTTAGAAATTCAAGGCTCCGGTTTTTTTCTCTTTCGCATTCTTGCTTGTATTCTAAACATTGGCTCCTCAACTAATTGGATGTTCCCAATTTGAGTTACCGAGTGAATTGAAACGAAAGTATCGTTCCCTGTTGAATGTGGATTACGGACTACATGAAGATGAAGAGAACATGTGTTTTGTCTTCTCCGTGATTGCTGGACTACATCCTGCCTCGCATCACAGGCGGAGGGCATCTTCCTACAGACCATAACACAGTATGTATTTCCTGATACATTTCCCGTAGCTTTCCCAAAAGGTGTAGAGATATTTGAGAAACGTAATGAAATTAGCATTAATGTGTACGCGTACGAAAAGGAAGAAAACTACATTTACCCCATCAAAGTTGTTGATGAGGAGCGTCAGAAACATGTGGACTTGTTACTAGTTGACTCTCATTTTGTGCTCATCGCAAATTTTAATGGATTGTTTGTTCCACGTGGACAATTTCATTGTAAAAGATGTACAATGGGCTTCTGCTCAGAGGGAAGTCTGAAGTGTCATTTAAGTATGTGTAAGCAACAGAAAGTAGCCAAGACCATTTACCCAAAGAAGGGAGAGACATTAGCATTTGCAGGGGAACATCTCATGTCAGAAGTTCCCTTCTACTGTGTGTATGACTTTGAAAGTGTGCTGTCACCGTGTCTGGATTCAGGAAATGTGTATTAGGATCATATCCCCTCTTCATTTTGTCTGTTAGTGATACGCGCATCCGACTCATATGTCCTCCAAAAGCATCTGTATCGTGGACCTAATTGTGTCACTGTCTTTATGGAGCTACTGCACAGACTCCATGACGACATTTTGGAATGGATACGTACAATTGCCCCTCTAGAAATGACCGCAGAAAACGAGCAGCAGCATGCCACAGCAAGTCACTGCAACGTTTGCCAGGAATCTTTTGCAAAGTAGCAAAAAGTTCGTGACCATGACCATGTAAGTGGAAAATTTCGACAAACTTTGTGTAACACCTGTAACTTGAAACTGAGAGTGCCTCCTAAGATTCCAATCATTGCACACAATGCCAACTATGACTTGAGTTTTCTTTTGTCTCACTTGCATTTGCTTAAGAAAGTAGACATAAAGGTGATTGCCAGTAGCTCCCAAAAATTCAAGGCTATAGACGTTGGCTCTTATCGATTCCTAGATAGTTTAAACTTCTTGAATGCAAGTCTCGAAACATTAGTGAAAAATCTACGTGAGAAAGGTGAAGACAACTTTCGTTGTCTTCGTCAATTTTTTCCAAACGAAGAACACTTTCAACTAGTTGTTCGCAAAGGAGTGTTTTGTTACAATTTTGTCACCACTTTCGAAGCCTACAATGAGCTTTCTCTACCTCCTCGGGATCAATTCTTCAACACTTTGAATGGGACAGAAGTAAGTGAAGAAGATTATTGTCATGCACAGAGGGTCTTTGAAAAATTTCAACTCCGTAATCTGGGAGAGTATTCAGACCTATATTTACTCACAGAAGCACTGCTTTTAGCAGACGTGTTTCAGGGCTTTCGTAAGTGGACACTTGACTTTCACAAGATCGAACCTTTTCACTTTGTGTCTCTGCCCGGATTAAGCATGTCTTGCGCCCTAAAAATGAGTAAGGTAGAGCTAGAGTTGATTCACGACCCTGACGCGTACCTGCTGATTGAAAATGGCATACGAGGAGGTATTACACAGTGATCGCTGAGGAAAGCGACTGCAAATGTACCAGGAACAGAGCAGTTTGACCCCAAAAGCCCAAGTAGCTTGATCCACTACATAGACGTTAATGGGCTTTACGGTTCAGTAATGAGAGAACCACTACCTTACGGAGGTTTCGAGTGGCTCACAGAGGATGAAATCACGAACTTGGATATAACCCTCCTCCCAGATGACGCACCTATGGGATACTTCCTCGATGTAGATCTAGCATATGACAAAGAAATCCACCAACGTCACAGAGATCTGCCAGTTGCCCCCGAGAAAATGTCAGTTCCCTATGATCTGCTGTCAGAGTATCAAAAGGAATTGATGAAGAAGTTTCACCTTCCTGAGAAAGCTACTGATGCAAAATTACTGTTGACATTATTCGACAAAGAGAGATATTTTCTACACTATCGCAATCTGCAGTTGTATGTGCATTTGGGCTTGCGTCTCACCAAAGTTCACAGGGTTCTAAAGTTCAATCAAAAGCCCTTTCTCCGATCCTATGTGGACTTCAATTACGATCTTCGAAAACGAGCTACGAATGCCTTCGAAAGCTCCCAAGCTAAGATTGCAATTAATAGCGTGTACGGACGTTCGTGTATGCAGGTTAGAAAGTTTGTCAACTGTCGTCTCACAGTAACCGACGAACAAGTGCTCAGACTCCTATTCAAACCAAACCTAAAGGAGTTCCGACCGCTGAGCTCTCATGTTATACTCTTCCAATTCTCTCAATCTGTGCTCCGCATGAGACAGCCACTGTACCTAGGATTCGCGATACTGGAACTGCCCAAGCTGAAGATGTTTGATTTTTACCACAACCACCTTCTTCGTGTAGCTCCAGATACTAGACTGTTGTATATGGACACAGATTCCTTCATCATAAAGTTGAGTGAAGAGAAAGCGCTTCTCGAACTAGCTGACAAGCATCTGGATAACTCTAGCTATGACCCCGATCATCCGTTATATTCCGCGAAAAATAAGATGGTACTGGGAATGTTTAAAAACGAGATGCCTCGTGATCACATTCTCGGTTTCTGTTGTCTAAAACCAAAACTATACCTCTCGAACTGAGTAGCAAAAAGCAGTACAACCGTGCGAAAGGTGTGAAACATTCTGAAGCACAGAAGCTTCTTTATTCCCTGTACACCGACGCTCTTGAGTATGGCAGAATACACTCTATTAAACACAACCTGATCGTGCGCAAAGACAATGTAAACAAAAGTGTCTCAGTGACAAAGATTGCTCTCAACCCTTTGGATACAAAGCGTTACATTTGTGCAGATGGAATTGAAACGTTCCCTTTTGGTTTTCACACCTAATCATATGTATGCATCGGACAAGTGTAAACAAAGATGGAAGCAACAGGATGGTAAATGATGGAAAAGCCAATTACCATCAATATAGATGTTACCCTTTCTTTATTCTTGTGTTTTTTTTCTAACAAGTGTTTAACACTAAAGGAGTGTTGATTGTACATATCTTCATTTGACTTATTCAGTGCACCTTTTTTCCTAAGTTTTTTTATGTGAATGAGAGAGTTGTCACTTCCTTAAATAATGAAACTTTTTCAAAGTGTTTGCAAAAAAAAAGTGGAGTATGTACTTTGCAAAACAGCTTGTTTCAGTTCAGTTGTTTTCAAAGTGATGATGAAATTGTGACTGTATAATACTTTTCGCCATTTTTGTGAGCTGTCTGATGTAATGTATCCTACTTTTCTTGCTAAGATGACTAAATAAAGGCTCTTTTCTTTTCAAAAACAAATTTATTCACTTTTAGAGTACACTACAACATGACATGTTATCTATTTTTCGTGGTATCTGTTTACGCACAAGTATTGCTATCAACCTATCATTGAGTTTAAAGTTGGTGTGTGAGAACCTCCGAGTACACTCTTCAAGTAGAAACCCACAGCAGAGAAGACTACCTACATAGAGACAATAAAGTCCACATGTGGCTGAGCCGTATCCCTGAAGTCGTTTCCTGTTGTAGTGAAATGAAGATGCTGGGTGTATGAATTTGTAGAACTCCTTGTATAGTGGTCGCATTCCGTAGCTATCGAAATAAGAAATGCTCCTATCGTTAGAGATATGGAATAGGGTCCAGTGTTCTCCCGGGGAAGATCTTGGAGCTGTATTCACCACATAAAGACCCGGTCCAGCTTTTTGCAATGCAATTTCATCGCGAGCGAAAGTTCCACGAAAGCATGTCCTTGTGCAATGGTTCCGAGCAAAAGCTGCATAAAATTCCGATTCTTCCATTTTGATTCGTTTATACGAATTTAACGCGTCTGTCTTTGTTTATTTCCAGAACACGAGGTGTCTCGGAAACAAAGAGCACCGTGACAACTTCTGTAAGGTTAGCAGCAAATGTCAATGTGAGACGAACATTAGCTTGAAGCACTGGACTTAGTGACTGCAGTTCCACATCCGGTGTGAGGTGATAATAAAGCATAAATGTCTCTTTTGCATATGCAGCCGGAGCTAGAGGTATATCCTTGCTCTTAAGTTTGTGAAGCAAATTGATGTATCCCTTTGCATTGATGTCTCGTTGAAAGTCGAAGTCGTCGGTGTAGTGTTGACCGCCAACGTCGAGCACTGCTCTTTTGAGTTTAAAATTTTCAAGCTTAAAAGGGTTCCGTTCTCTATGACCCTGATATGCTTCACTCTTGACCATCAATACGGTCAACTTAGAAGGAACTCGTTCACTATAGAGATCATCAAATATCACCTGAGATTGGTTTGGAGCGATTGTCCTATACTTAATCTCTAAACCTCGAAGAAGGTATGTGGCGGGTGTCGTTTGAAGTCTTCTTTCAATGCCAACGAGTACGCTTGGAGAAACCTGCACACGTCGGAGGTAGAGCACAATTCGAGAAAACTCTATTGTATGCTTTTCAGTCTCGCTGGGACCAGAGAGGAGTCTAAATTCGTCAGTGCATTGTCTTAGCACCACTCGTATATCGGTGTTATTAAGGACAAATTTTTCTTGCTGACAGATGTCGCTAAAGATAGGAGAATAAAGATCACAGAGAGTTGATCCTTTGGTGCGTTTATAGCGTGCGAAAAGTTCTTTTGCTTCGTTGGGGATAGCAAAATTTTCAGATTCTCCCACTGGATCTGGTTCGTAAAGCATTGCAGACAAGGTGTGAGTTTGAGTAACATTGTTTGCATTTGTAACAATGTCCAAGTAAGAACGGTAGGCATAATGTTCGAAATTAGATACCAGAGTCGAATTAAGATAAATGTGGACATGATGAAAGAGAGAAGATGCAAATGCTTGTACAGGAATAACGTTGTCATTTGTCACTGTACTGCCAGTTGTAGTCAGTGCTGCGTCTCCATTTTTAAGCAAAACTCTACATTGAATGTGTAAGAAACTCGACTGGAGATCAAAGAAGCCGCCTCCGAGACCTGGAACATTATATTCAGTCACACCGCTCGAGGTAGGTGCAGAAATGGGGAAAAACTCCACATATTCTGACTTCTCCAGAGAAAAGTTTGTCGGTGGAACAGAAAACAGGTCCAACTGATTCGTTGTGCAGAAGCAAGAATTTTTATGTACTAAGGCGATGGTAGACATCTTTTTTTTCCTCAGGTGAAAAAGTCAACCTTTCTTCATTTCTTCGTTGGTTTTACTGATCGATCAATTCTGTTGCCCTTGCTTTTATTACGTTTCCTACCCTTCCCTCTGAGTCTATGCAGCAACTCGTCACGAGTTGAATGGATGGTGCGACCAACCCCTTTCCTTAGTGCCTCTCCAAACGTTGTTCCCTGTTTCACTTCCTCCGCTATGTGACGTCCTGTGTCAAGAAGTTTCCGACCTACATAGGGCGCTACTTGTTTAGTCAGTATAGGTATAAACCGCTGCACCAACTCAGAAATAAAGCCAGATCCAAAGATCAGAAAAAAAGCCAGATCCAACTTGATAAAGAGGAGCTGAGTAATGTGGCAATGGTTGATCTCGTTTATCGCTGCCGAAATGCGATATGCAACAGGGTGTCTGAGTTATATGCATTTTCGAAAATGTAATGTTACTCCCACACGACCAGAACCAGCAATGAAGGGAATGAAATCACCTATCTCGTTTGCCAGTTCGATTTGAATGCTAGTCAGCTCCTTGACAGTCACATATTTATAGTAAAGATTTGTGAAAGAGTAGGACATAACCTCATTCCGACTCTGCAGTCTAAATGGGAGAAGTCGAAGAAGGGGTGCGGTTATATCACCTACAGCTTCACTTTCGATGATATCGCTGTAAACGAAAATGTAATTTTGCGCTGGGGAAGAGGCAGACATCACGCTGAGCAACTGTGAAACTGGAGAAGGTTGTTCGTTTTCCAAATCCAAGCATCAGAGCTAAATATGGGTGAAATGTAACGTAACCCTCATTGCGACGTTCCAGTTGACAAACTCCATTATAGGGATTGTAAAATATGAGACGAGCATCTTCTGGTAGGTGTAAGTTTGCTCGATATGCGTGATTTATCGCATCGGCGAGGTCCTTCCCTGACTCATAATACCCTTCTGGAACTTCGTATTTGGTTGTACGTGAACGATACGTGATTAGGGTGACTTTCTCTTCAGTGTCCACCTGATATTTCAATACTTTTACTGGCTGGCCTTCATCCAATTCCGAAGAACCGATAATCTTTTCAGGAAGGCCAAGCTTAGCAGAGAGAGTTGAACTTAATTCCAGACCAGTATTTAGTGGAAGTTGTATTTCATAATGACCACTGACTCGTATTATTTTGGCTTGGTTTTTGAAGTGTTTCGTTAGAAGTTGACGAAAAGGTACAATAATGTTTTCTCCCGCAAGAAACTTAACTTGCTCTGTCGTGGTTACGCCACCGAAGAGGCTAGTCTCCGATATACCATTAACGATATCTGTGACATTATTAATTGCAAATGGGATATTCACCTCCGCCAGAGCAACCTCCCACTTTCCATCTAATTGCACTGGCTGAGCTAGTTTAACTCTGAACTTGCTCATTGTGTTACTAGGAAATACATCATTCGAGGCGTTTGACAGTAAGTTGACATAGAACTGGCTCGCCATTGTTTTTCTTTTTCTAAAATGAAAACAACATGATCGTGAGGAGTTCTTTTAAACCAAGAGCGAAGTCAAATGGGCGCGAAATTTTAAATTTGGGGGCGCAAGTAGCGCCATCTGTTGAACGGCGGTAAATTTGCTGGAAGTGCTGCCATCTCTAGATGAACGAACTCAACTCCCCATGACGCCACCTGGCGTAAAAGAAATCAAACAACCTCTCCACCCCACACAATTCTATCCTGATTAGCGACGCAAGTGAACATGTAGAGCCCGTGGCTTAAGACGCTTGTCTGACAACCTAAAGGACCCAAGTTCGATTCCTAGTGTGTTTCACCATGACGTCATTATTGTTACTTAATCTTATCATTGATATCATATCACTAAGATTAACTATGTGACGTCACTGATTAACTATCTTATCCACTGACCTCACTGATACGAGGGCGGAGCGGCTGCGGCCTGGAGTGGCGTCATACGTCCTTGATGACGTCATTTCCTGTTTGACGTCATTTCCTGGCTGTAGAGTTAATCTACACACTACTGAGGTGGACTGTCCTTGTGACACCGCACGTGAAAAGGGCTACGTACGTCTTGGGAAAAGCTGACCTTGAGATATAGAGCGGTCCCGCGAAATCTACGCCGACAACTGTGAACGGATTTGCCGGCGTTATACGCTCCCGAGGTAGAGGTGACACTGGGGCTGTCTCAAGGTGCGCCCTTAGTCTGCGGAAGGTCAAGCATGAGCGAAGGACACGCCTTGTGGTTTGCCGTCCGCGGACAACCCAAAATGTGCTTCGGACCTCTGCGATGGTGTCTTGCACGCCGGCGTGTAGCAAGCGCTGGTGGGCGTCGAGTATGATGAGCTCCGTGAATCGATGCTTCGGGGGTAGGAGGATGGGATGCTTGATCTGGTACGAATCTTGAAGTTGGTGAAGACGACCGCCGACGCGCAGTATTCCGGAGGCGTCGAGAAATGGCTGGAAAACACGTACCGACGAAGATGCCGCAGCGGCGCTGCCGTGTGTGAGTGCCAAGATGTCGTGCCGAAAGGCTTCGGTTTGGACATGTGAGACCCATATGGTTTTGGCGTGCCGAAGCTCTTCGGACGTATGTGGAACCGTTGTACACGGTTGGCGGGGCCTACTGTTGCGGACGAACGGAGCGCACCAGGCCGTAACGCGGAGCAGTCGAGAGAGGGTGCTGTAAGCTGAGGGGTCCATCCAGTTCTGCGTAGCCGACACTGGATGAACGATCACTTCGGTATCGGGAGCTTCCGGTGCAGTGCTCACCGTCATGCAGGTGTCGTTGACATTTGGGTCTGGGATGGTAGGAGGGCCGATATCGCCTGCGGACAGTCAGGGAGGACCACTCCACCACAGCGGGCTGTTTCGTAGGCACCTGGCGGAGATGCCGCGGGCCACTAGGTCTGCGGGGTTGTCGCGTCCGTTGCAGTGCCGCCATTGTTCCGGTCGTGAAGACGATAAGATTTTTGCCACCATCGACTTGACAAAGCAGGTGCGAGTGTTCGCGTCGCAGTGAATCCATTAGAGCGCGATGCTTGAATCCGTCCAGAAGTGAATGGGAGCAACCTGTAAGGCTTCTACCGTCGAGATATGGCGATAAAGACGCGTGGACAGCAGGCATGCCAGCAGTTGGAGACGCGGAAACGAGAGTTCTTTCAATGGAGCTAGGCGGGCTCTCGCTAAAAGCAACTGCGTAGAAGTCGTGCCGTTATTGGCGCGGCTGCGAACGTATACTGTTGTGCCGTAGGCCTTGGGACTAGCGTCGGCGAAGCAATGCACATCAAGCAGGGCCTTGCTCTGCGGAAAGACGCTACGCGGCAGGTGCAGCGCATCGATGTCTGACAGTTCAGCCTTTCATTTCTCCCAGACCACAAGATCTTCCGTTGCGAACTCAGCGTCCCATGGCAACGACTTGCGCCGATCTGCGGGCTCTCGTGGGCGGCGACGTCCTGCACCCATAGGAAGCGGAGGAGATCTCTATCATCTGCTCGAATACTGATTTCTAGATACGCCTTTCTTATATCTGCCGTGAGGACGACGGTGCTGCAGCGAAACACTAGCAATAGATGTATGAGGTCGGCGTTCAGCTTGGGTCCTTTCATGAGGAGACTGTTTAGAGACGGTTGGCCGGGGCAGTGAGACGAGGCATCCCAGGCAGAAATCAGGACTGGTTCCCGAATGGTCCCCAAGTGGTTCCATTTGCAGTTGAATGGTCCCAGATGGGTCCCCAAGTGGTATTAATGGTCCCACTCTGGCTTTAAGCGGGTTCCATTCTGGTCCCAGATGGGTCCCCAAGTGGCGTTAGTGGTCCCATTCTGGCTTTAACCGGGTTCCATTCTGGGCCCAGATGGGTCCCAAAGTGGTGCAGTGTTCCCACTCTGGCTTTAAGCGGGTTCCATTCTGGGCCCAGATGCGTGCCAAAGTGGTGTGTGGTTCCCACTCTGGCTTTAAGTGGTTCCATTCTGGGCCCAGAAGGGTGCAAAGTGGGGTGTGGTTCCCACTCTGGCTTTAAGCGGGTTCCATTTTGGGCTCAGATGGTTCCAGCACTTCCAGCTGGAGAATGGTCACTTGAGACTCCAAGTTGGGCAGCTTCCCAGCTTTCCCCTTTGAGATTTCATCTTGTCCACACTTGCCATATATCCTTCTGGTTTTGTTAGATCTATTACTCTGATCTATTTTAGCACATGCATGATCTCTTTTTATTGCTGTTTATCCAGGTGCGTGCGTCTGCGATCAAATATATGCTGTATCCCTGTAACTCCAATTCGAGCACATGTTCTCATCTGAAGGTGCATATCATAACATATAAAGTACCAGAGAAAGGTAAAAAATACATCTCAACAACAACAAAAATTAAGCTAAATAACTAGAAGAAAGACAACGAAAAAAAGAAAAGGTAACTGCAGAGGCTGATGCAATGTGAAGACGCTACGGCGGCTACAAATTCAAACTTCAAACCGCGAGAGCCGAGAGGGAGAGGAGAGGGCGAGAGAGGCGAGAGTGGCAGGTGGCATGGCATGGCGGCATGGCAGTTGGTGCTTGAACGCGTCGCAACAAGTTGGTTTGGTCTTCAGTTGCCGTCGCAAGGATGGTGTATCTCCTGTGCAGTATTTACGTGTGTTTTAGTGGGCTTTGTAAGACAATGCGATGACAATGGTTCCTAATGCAACACATTGTCGATTTCCCGGAAGAGTTTTGACGCCAAGAAGACGTAAACGGCGTAGGGGCAAAACGCACTGTGAAACGCCAATCGGACTGCACGTCGCGAATGTTTGCAGGTATGAGTGATGACCGTGATGTTTTGATTACCATTGAATAGATGTTTCATTTTAGAAACTTAGGAGGAACTTGAAGAGAAACAGGATAAGAAGATTCCGAACGTACGGTGAAGAGGAAGGGGGTGTCGCGACCCGCATGGAAAACAGGAGTGTCATGTGTCATCCTCTCTAAGAAAATACAAGATGTGAGGTGGCCAACGAACGAAAGCTCCCTGTATTCCGTGAGTGCATCGCACAGTCAGGCATATGCTTTGTCAAGACACAGTGAGTGATCAGACTTATACTACGTAGTATGAACATGTAGAGATGTATTGATTATTTCTTTCTGCTCAGTGTATGCTTTTAGCAGAATAAACGGTATTTGCTTGAGCAATATCTGCATTTCTACGCATTATTTTCAGTCATGCATTCAGTGGCCCCAGCTGCTAAGTGGCCGGATCCCAGACCACTGGATCGATTCCACTGGTTCCAGTTCAAGTGGGACCATCGTGAAGCTGGTTCCACTTTCAACTGGTCCCAGTCACTAAGTGGGACACACTCAAAGTGGGACCTGTCCAATAAACCACTTTCAAGTGGTCCCACTCCAGAGTGGTCCCATTCTGAAGTGGTTTAACGAACTGGTCCCCCATGGGACCACTTGGCAAGTGGGACCAGAGTGGGACCATTACTAGGGTGGGACCAGAGTGGGACCATTACCAGAGTGGGACCAGTTCGTTAAACCATTTTGAAATGGTCCCATTCCAGATTTCTGCCTGGGATCGAAGACAACGCGGAGCTTTGTCGTTACGGCGTCTTTCCGGATCACGGCGTGATGAGGCATATAGTACACGTTGTCGGTTTGGTTCGAAACATCAGCAACCCGTTCGGCATGACCCTCGTCAAAGTATTCCCGAATGACGGAATCGTAATTGAGAAGTATCTGCGGGGAAGAACGAGAACGCCGCAACTGCGCGACCAGCCGCGGCGCCGCCGTTACTCAGTTGTTTGCTTCGATCGGAAGTCCAGAGCCCTTAACCATAAGTGGAACCACATAGCGGCCATTACGCTTGACTTGAGAAGCAAGGTGAGGCAACGGAGTCGTCGTCGCCGGCAACGTGGTCGGCAATGCCGAGGGCGTCCAGACGCCACATCTCTGACGGGTCGATACTCTCGAAGTGATCCTGATCTTCGTGTGCGAGGAAGAAAACTGACACCAACGATGATGTCGTTCCACGGAGGGGACCCCCGACGTTCTGTACAATCCATCCGAAGATAGTTTCAACGGCTATGAGGTCGGCAGCGAGGCGTTCGACATGACCGGTGACTACCTCCCAATAGTAGTCTGCTCCCACCAACACTCCAATCTCTGCGGTGTGACATGTGTCGGCAAATGGCAAGCCGCGCTCTTGCATCACCCTGATTGTCTTGATGCCCAATGGAGGAACAACGACGTGGCAAAGGTCGTCGACGCCAAGAGCCGTTAAGTCGACAACGGAGTCGCGGTCGAAGAGGGATTCGAGGCGCACCGTGACCTGCTCGCAGCGGTAATGCTTGGGATGCGTCGCCGCAAATGAGAATACAGACAAATTCTCCTCACCCTCGACCTCGCAACTTAGCTGCTGCAAAAGGTCACGTCGAATGAACGTCTGCTGGCTTCCGGTGTCGAGGAGGATGCTAATTTGCCTTCTGCCCGCCGGGCCAGACGCCCACACTGTAGCAGTTTGCCCAGTATTATGCAGTAATAATATGCCCAGTAATATTCCCCCAGTATTCTGCAGACTTGAGGCTAGTGATGTCGTAGTACGGCTTAGGGGTTGCGGAGTCGAATTCTGCCTCCCCGATTGAGAAACGGGTGTCTCGCTGGTGAGCTGCGGAGCATCACGCCTCTGGATGTCGCACAGTACAGAAAGGTGCCGGCCGTGGCAATTGGCGCAGGACAACAGCGCTGCCGTTCTGCACAGTCTTGAAGGATGACCAGGTTTCCCGCATCGAAAACATGCAGGAAGTACAGTACTACATTGTATTTGAGGTGATCGAGTGTGCATGGGCAGAGTTGCAAACGAAAGTGGAACATGCTCAGGAACTTCACTCTTAGAAAAAAGGGAGTATGGGAAACTCCCTTGGGGGTGTTCACGCTCGTCACACATATGACTCCCTTTGGGGTGTTTACGCTACTCCCCTTGCTAAGGGTGTTCCTTCGACTCCCCTTCCTGAGGGTGTTCCCCTGACACCCTCCCTGCAGGTGTTCCCTTGACTGTCCTATATCCAAGCACATTGCAGAGAACACTAAGCACGCTGTTCTCCACTCTGTCATTAAATTATGTTACTTCATTGGTCGTTTTTTTTTTTTTGCTACTGATCTCCGTTGCACCACATTATAAAAAAGAAAAAATACTGCCCTCACCCCAAAGCACGAACAGATGCAGTGGCCCTCCGTCTTTGTATTGCTCAAGAATCTAGGTAGTCCCACAGAACTACCCAAGCGGAACATCCCCTAGAAACCGTCATTGGGATTGCAGTATCATACGACTCAAAATTTTACAACTCGCTCCGAGCGTACAGAGGTAAACACTTTCGTAACGGTGACGGACATACGCCTCATCAACTCGCAGTGCATCTGCAGTAACTTCAAAGCACCTAGCGTTGCAGAACAGATATCCCTTTCTATCGGACATTGCGTTTCTTACTTGACCTGCCGCTTCCCTTGTCATTAGAGAGTATTTCCACGGACATTTTCCCTCGAATGAAACGACCGATCCAAGTGTTAATTACAATTATAACAAGAAAGACCGCATTGTAGAGGCGGTATCTTTATGAGCACAAGAAAACAAGATGTAGGCACCCGCATGCTTGGAAAGTTGTAGTAGCTGTTCCTCAGTACGTAATGTTTGGCACTTTCCAAGGATATCCGCCACCAACGCCTTTTTTGTACAGCCAGGACTTGCGAAAAGTAAATGTCTTCTGCAGGGATACAACTACTTTGTCAATTTCAGACATAGGCTTGTTCATCTATTCTTTCATTAGTTGCAGGTGTGTCTCGATAATTTTAACAAATGAATAAAAGTACGGGGCATCACTGTTGCATAGTCTGGAAGAACGTCGTCATAAACATTGGGGAGTGAGGCTAACACTCCTCCATGAAGGGAGTGCACGCAACACCCCTCATTAAATACGATCATGGAAGTCGCTGCAACGCCCTCTCCGTTCGTGAGGGTGTCCCAGAACCATTTGATTTCCTTTTGACTCCCTTTTTTCTAAGAGTGTTGACCAGATCATCAAAGCCCACGAGGGTGTGTCCTGTCAACCCTTCCTGTCAACCATCATGACACGAGCTCTACTGGACACTGACTCTCGGGACGTCTTGTCAGAGTTGCGTTCTATCTTCGAGCAAGTGCTGCGCTTCAAGCAGGTTCAAGACGAAATCTTTTCCGGTGCCCTCAAGGAGATTGATGCCCGTGCCGAGGAGAAGAAACATCCAGCTGTTAAGGTCACGAGAACTAGCTTCGTCAGGGCTATCTTGAAGTCTCAATCTTCACTGACACTAATTTCTGATACGTTTGAGAGATTCGTTGAACACTTTCTGTTGAGCTTGGCAAATCAGAGCGGTGGCAACCTCCAAGGCCTCGGATTCCGCCTTGGCTTCGATGAGTACTATAAGTGGCACAACAGCCAACTACGTACATCAATGACGTTCCAGAACAAGAAGCAGACCATGCGCATGTTCCCGCCTGTTCTCTAAGCACTGTATTGGCCAGCACATCCCTTCTCTCCCTGCAAATTCCTCTGTGATCGGCGCGTCACGTACGGCTCTGCCACAGCTGGAGGAACGATAAAACTGTGCGAGGGATCATGGAGAAGGGTTTCCTGCAGAGTACTCGGAATTCGCGAAAATCATTTCATGGTTCCTTTAATACCCGGTTCTGCACCAAATCCGACATGCGACAAGGCTCCAGTCTTCTTTTTCTTTCGTTTTCTAAATTTCAAATTTAGCGTTGTCTTACGTATTTACACAGATACAAAGAGGTGAAGAAGGCTGTCGGAACGAGCTTCCAGTCGTTGCTGTCATATGACCCTTTCTTACGTGTTTGCAATCCCCGATTTGACATTTTTTGAATTCATAATTTCCCCTTCGTTTTCTCTGATCCAATCGAATCTACTCTCCCCCTTCTCTCTCTCTCTTTTTTTTTTTTTTTTTTGTTGCCCTTTATATCCGGCAGTGCAGGTTCTGCATTCAGTACTCAATGCACGAGTAAATAATACTTTTTTTCTATATTATAGTTTGAAACTATTGAAACCTAGTGCTGCTTTGTATGATTCTATGTCACTACGACCGAATGTTTCAAAGCGTCAAATAATCATTTAGTCCCCAAGTGTCTCATTAATTTCAGTTCGGCCGAAGGTGTCTCACTTCGGCCAAAGGTTCAAGTAAAAGTCAAAATGCTGTCATATTTATTGCGACCTGGATAGCCATAAAGGCCGTCTCATGTGCTGAAAAATATCAACGCCCAGCTTCTGACACATCGCAAGTTCACACTTGGAGAAGAAACAACAAAAGCAAACAACCTGCCGAGTGACATTGTGACTGTGGAACACGTCCAAGCTACGGTCCTGGACTACGACCGAAACAATGAGTTGGAGATTGCCCCTGCACTTTCTGATGTTCACATCAGTGAAGGCCACTTCACGAAAATGAAGGTTGGAATAGCTGTGAGGCACTTTCGCGAGGCACCGTCAGCCCCCGATACCTTGCGTCAAGGCGCCAAGTACTGGCTCTGAGCTATGCGAGTCCTCACAAGTATGCAGTGGCTCGCGACGTCCTCAAGCTGACCAGTAACACCTTTCGCGACATAAAGATGGGTGCGACACTCCATTGGAAGCCAGCTCAGGCCGATGTTATTATGTCGACAGACGCTGTACTGAAGTTGCCCGAGGTACCCTGTACATATTTCCATGTTTACTATTGTAATTCGTTGGTCAAGACACGACCGCGTGTGCAGGTGCAGTGACGAGTGTAGACAAACGCTACAAAACATTAACAACATATTTTACAATCCATGATCAGCTCTACAAGCATATATGACAGTTTTACCACGCTAGTATCCTTCATTCCGCTTTTACACTCTTCCTGTCGCGAAAAATTGAGAAAAACGCAACCCCGCCGCTGACTCCCAAGGCGATGTGGGAGTCAAAATGCCGGTGCTCGTAGCAGACGACGGAGTTGTCGCCTCCCTGAAAACTGGACGCACATGCATGCTCCCTACCACCGTGGGCCCTTCCCTGCCACCTGCCGGCACTGCTGCATACACGTGCTTAGATACGCTATAGTTCTGTATCAGACAACAGGATAAAAGGGTTACTGATGCACGCATGCCCCAATTGTGAGATCTTAACTGCTTCGATTAACTCACGCGTGGTCCTGTGAAGCAGATGAATTGTTTCAACCAACAGGCCGAGCTCTCCTCGTTGCGAATGACATGATATTTGCTCTCGCCAGGGACAAACACTGTGCTGGCCAAACATGTGCTGTTGGTACACTGTACCAAAGCTTAGGTCTCACAGGAGTTAGGAGTTCATATTGTTGCCTAGCCGCTGCTTTCCTTCCTCCAGCCACGCGACGGCTTCCCTTACAAAGCGTTTGACTATTCGAAAATCTACGTTTAATACGCGACCAGCTCCCGTGGCATAGTGGTTAGAGTGATCGCTTTCCACGTCGAGACTGGGAGGTGACACGGGTTCGAATCTTGTCACCGGCTGTGCTGTCTGAGGTTTTCCCTGGGTTTTCCGAAGGCTTTCTAGACGAATGTCGGCACAGTTCCCCTTGAAGTCGGCCCAGGACGCATACTAACACCCCTGTCCCCCACTCCTTCCTGCTGTCCTCTCTTCATCTGTCCACGTCTATACGCCGCTCATAGCCACAGTTGCTTCGCGGCGCTAGCACGGAGTTAAAAAAAAACGTTTAATACGCTTTTCCTGGGAGTGTGAGTTCCTCAGTAAGAGTCTACCCGTGTGCGATCACCTTCCTAATGAAACATTTAGAGAGAGAAAAATATCATGTAGCCCTTCCCTGAACATGTCAATGCTGTCAACAATCAGTTGCTTTAAGGATTGGCGCCTGTGTACCGCCACCAAGCAAGTCTGCAAAGACCATTAATAAGCATGTTGACGTACACTGATCCCTGACGTGCCGAGAAACATGAACAGTTGAATGTCCCCTGGCAACTTGAGGCCTGTGTTGTGTTTGTTCCCTTGTATGTTCAGCCTCAGAACAATTACTTTCCATCATGTTCACTAGATGCCGTGCTTCTCACTTGTGTAGTATGAATGTTCTGCCATGGTTCTGCGTGCAAGGAGAACTGCGGGAGAGAATGTGATAGTGAATGCGTCTCCCGTCAGTCGAACGAGGCAGGACGTCGTAAAGCGGACGCGAGCGTGATCGAATTGACAAAGGCGCTCGACTGGTAATCGAGAGATGCGTGGTCCAAATCCCGCCGTTGGCGGGCTTTTTCGACGGCTGCCTTATTTCAACTGCAAAACACAGTTTTAAATGTGCTCACACAAGCTTTGCAACTGATTATATGAGGGAAACCAGCTTCGTAGATCGTAGCCAATATTACGGAGAATGTTATACATTTCTGTGTGTGTTTCGCAAATGTGAGCTAAAAAGTTAGAAAATGCGCAGAAGAACACAAATTATATTCCGAACTATTCAATTGAGCTTAGCTTATAAAAGTTAGTGAAATTGAGGAAGATCGTCATATCAACCTGCCTGATTAAGAAGTAACTAAAAGGAATAACAAGAAGGAATTCTGCTTCATCGTTGCGCACTTTTTCTCTCTGTGTTCCACGCAGAGCTTCGAATCGAACCGAAACCGAAAACCGGAATTAACCGGAATTTTTAGATGGAACTGAACCGGAACTGAACCGCAATTACTAGCGCCATCTTGGAGCTGAACCGAAACCCAACCGACCTAAAAACTTCGGTTGTCGGTTCGGGATACCGCTTCAGGTTGGAGTTGGTGTGTGGTGGAGGGTGATGTGGGGATAAGAGCGATCTGCCTGGCTAGATAGGCGGCAAATGGCTCTGGGAAGACCATGAAAGGGGGTCCTGTTGGTCGAAAAACAGAAATAAATGTATAAAAAACGTAACTAAGACATCTTGTATCATTTTTAGTGGCTACCTCTAATTTTGAAGCAAATTAGAACCTCGAACGGGGCCCGAACCGGTTTACAGCCTCTGAAGCGGTTAATCAAACCGATATATGTGAACCCCGAAGCTGAACCGGAACTGAACCTTTATGGCCGAATCCGAACCCGAAAAAAAAAAACGAAAAACGTTTCGGTTCGACGCTCTGGTTCCACGTCTTCCATATGGAAGACGCGGAAAACTAGCGGCAGCGGAGATACAGTCCGTCACTACACGTATTTGTAGCCGAAATACTTTCCCCGTTACTAGTTTGTGTTATGTTAATGTGACGTGATCGCTACTCTGCTACTCAAAAAAGTAGCGAATACGGTAGCGGCGCTACTAGTAACGCCGCTGTGTACAACACTGCGTGACTGTGACGGACATACGACACAGCAACTTATATTATCTCTGCAGTAACTTGAAAGCACCTAGCGTTACGGTACAGACATCGCTTCCTATAAAACATTGTGTTTTACTTGATCTGCCGCCTCCGTAGTCAGAGAGACTACCCACATTTTAGCCCGAATGAAACGCGCATGCGCATTAGTTTTAGGATGCGTGATTTCGCTCGAACGACCACGCCCTGCGTTGGTTCGACCGGCTGGCATCGCGAAGCAAGATGGCGGCTATTCGCAGTACGTGTACCAGTTGAGTTGCAGTGCATGTTACAGTAGGATTACAGTTGACTGTTTCGAACAACGTGTATCATCGGCGGAAATTTGTTGGATGTAACGACGTAGGGAGTGGGGCATTCCACACGCTGCCAAGTTTGAGCCGATATAAGGGAAGCCGTGGCAAAACGTGGACCCATATTGGACCGGTATTGCCAATGCCCAGCCGATATGAGTCCAATATTGTGTGCTGCCTGGGGTCGTTTCCGCGAAATCTCGCGTCCTACGACTCGTAATGCGCATGCGCGACACTCGGATCGGTCGTCTTATTCCGGCGAAAATGTCGGTGGTTATAGTCTCTATAATGACAATGGAAGCGACAGCTCGAGTAAAAAACGCAGTGTATTTCTCCCACGCTCTGTACGTGATTTCACTCATAGAGTTTGACACCTCCAATGTTGACAGCCTGAAGTGGTTTTCAAAACCGCAGTATGGGACGAGAATAGCCATCGCAACAGCGTCAGGTTGAAACCGGAACTAACTGGAACGAGCGGTGCTTCGACGATTGGCCACTAGCGGCGCTTGAATTAAAATCACAGCGCCGCCTGGTTAATGCAACAGGCCTATACCCCATTTAATAGAGTCTTTGAAAATTGGGCGTTGGTACTTTCTATAGGCCCGCTGCCTCAGCCTCAAATCTGCATTGACGGAAAAAATCAAATGTATATCCCCTTTTCCAGCTGGGGATTCCGTTAATTTCTCAGGAACGCTGGACATCTTGGTGCATGGACTTCTGATGGCATCGAACTGGGGTGCAAACGTTTTCGCTACGCCACAATTCTTGTACCGTGATACCCACCGAGTTATCCATATACCAAGATGTCCGTGCAGCGAAACGTTCGTGTACCGAGATGTTCGTGCACCAAAATGTCCGTGCACCGGAACGGCCGCCTACTGAGACGTCTGTGTAGTGAGATGTCTGTACCAGTCCTGTACCTCTTGTACCGAAATATCCTTGAGCTGTTCAGTTGCTTGCCATAGCGAGCTCAAACGAGGATCTCCCACAATACACATCACTGCGAGGTTTTCGCCGGGCAGCAAAGGATCGCCGCAGCTGTCACGCTGGATTGCAGACATTCCTCAGGAATATCAAAGCCATCATTTTATCGAGTGCCTCCTCTTTCATGGAGAACCAGAACTCGCGTTGTAATGGCATCGTCGTGACGGCTGTCGGTTGTGCCGCGTCTTGTCAGAGACTCTACAGGGGGACATTCTGCTCTACTTGGAGAGAACCATTCTTTGGGTATATTTATTTATTTTGCATCTCACTCTACTCCTCTGAATTGCGTAAAACATTGCGTAAGTTTGAAACTAAACATATCATTGAAAAGCAGCCTGTGAATTATATTACGCTCGTTCTGCCAAGAACAAAGCAATTTCTGAACCGCTGCGTGTGAACAAAAACTTTGTTTTAATTATAATAAAATTATTGGGTTGTTTCATCGCCACATGCACAAATTGGAATAATAGCACCTAGTACTTATCGTACCCGACTTGTCCACTGCTCTACTGTGCTACTCCCATACTGTAATCATGATTTCCCACGTGACATAGAGAATAACTGGTGTATTGGTTTGCACGCAGTTAACTTGAACCAGTTCTGCACGGGCGCGGGCGAGGCGAACACCGAGCTTTATAACGCATCTTCGCCCAAGTCTTCAGCCATTGTGGTTGCCACTCAGCGTCGACAGCGACTCGATAGCCAAGAGAAGTGCGAACATGAAGTGTCCACCGTTGGAGGAACGGGTCTCATCATCACCATAATAGAGATGAATCTTCGCAAGGGCGCTGCCGAGGGAACATGCATCGACTTCCTTCATGTGAGGCACAAACACGTGAAACAAGTTAAACTTAGAAACTAAAAATAACTACAAAGCCTAGGAAACGTATTGATTCCGCTCAACAGGTCCCAGTATACGTGAAAAACTTGAGTTTCCGCTTATAGCTGTACCTGTAGGCAGCTGTCTCTGTCCGCGGACAAATAGGGGTCACGTTGATTTATTTGGTTACGTTTGTATAGTCCCTTTTGCTTATCTGACGCAGCAACATTTATAGTATCGATTTTTTTCATCAATGGTAGCAGAATCTGTTCGAAGTTGCCTCTGTCCTCTCTCTCCCACCATTTTTTCTTTTTGTTTCTCCTCGTTTTAATTCCAATGATGTAAGTCTCTCCGACCGTTTACGTGCTTGGCTGACATTCGGGAACTTTCATGTAACGTTTTCACGTTACGCTTGTACGCTCGGTGTGTAAGGAATTATTGATTGAACAATTCGTTATAGTAATAATTAATAATGACTGAATAAATTTAATTATAAGTCATCAAGGTAAATTCTAGGCCCAACACCTCGCGGTCTTCTCCAAGGAAAAGAGCCACTTTTTTTTGTACATCCATCCATTTGCTTACATAAGGGGGTGGGGGATATACAACAATACAAAGCAAAAAAGTCATGGCATATATCCACAGGCAGCCTGAAACTGAGAGACATCAAATATTGAGACAACTTCAACAGGAAGACTCTTTCATTCCTAAACTCTTAATTGCAACGTGTAATATTTATGACCAACAATGGGGGTAGAGCATCGCCCCAGGCGATAAATGGCATCATCATGGTTGTTGTTATGACCATCACTGTAGCTGTGTTTGGGTTGCAGTTTACGTTGGTGGTCAAGACGACTACAGGTTTTCCCGTCCATTTTAATCCAGGTGCCATCTGAAATAATCCAGGCGCCATTCAGTTTAATCCGGGTCCCATCCGAAATTGTCTAGGTGCTATTTAATTTAATCCGGGTGTCATCTTAATTTATCCGTGGCGTTTTAAAGCACTATAACCGTGTATTCACACGAGGGACATCAGAGCGGAATATTCTATTGGAAGAAAAAGGAAATGCTGCTGACGAGACTGAAGTTCTACTGCGTCTTATGTTTAGCATTCCTATTCCTGTTGAGTATTGAGATATCGGGGGTTGGAGCAGAAGTATAACAGACGACACCGTTGGTCATGTCGTCTGCTACAGAATATATTGTGACTGAGCTGCAGGATATTCCCTCCGGTTAGCAGTGCGTGCAAAGGCGTGACGAACATAGCAGACGACACCATTGGTCCTGCCGTCTGCTACGGAATATCATGTGACTCAGATGCAGGATATTCCTCGCGGGCAGAAGAGTGCGAAAAGACATGACGTACATAGCAGAAGACACCATTGGTCCTGTCGTCTGCTACGGAATATCTTGTGACTGAGCGCGACTTCAGTGACTTCAGAGTGAGTGCAGGATGTTCCGCGCGGTTCGAAGAGCGCGAGAAGACATTGCGCACATAGCAGACGACAGCATTGGTCCTGCCGTCTGCTACGGAATATCTTGTGGCTCAGCTGCAGGATGTGCGCGATGTCTTTTCCCAAGCAGCACGCCAATATTGGTCCAATACTGGACCCATATGGGTTGCCAAGCTTGCCAATATTGGCCCAATGTGGGCTGCCAATATTTGACCAATATGGGGAGTGCAACCAGGCTCCATTGCCCATTTTGCACCAATATTGCCAATATTTCTGTGATAACACCAACGGGGAGTTCGTCTAATAATAAAGCATTATCTTGTATAATATTCACCACTGATAATACTTTCCTGTTTTTGCTTTTTTATTTCTGCGGATCTTATTGATCCACAATGCACATGATTGCAAAAAAAAAAAAACAGAAGAAACACGGCATCGCCAAAAAAAACAACAAAAAAACGAAGAACTACGCCCGCCTTGCCGAAGGACACTAGCAGTTGTATCGCCAACTGTAGGATGGGACAAGCGAAAGCTTGCCCACATCAATTTCAAAAATAGTACTGCTCTCGCCTTAAAAACAAAGAGCAGGATCAACTAATGCTAGGCTGGCAGTCACACGGAACTGCCAATGCCAAAGATCCTTCAGAAGCCTTCGTTGGGATCGCAATATTTTGTGAACTAAAAATTTCCAACCCGCTCCGAGACTAACAAAGGAGCGAAACAGTTTCGTGACGGTGACGGACATACGCAGGAGCAATTCACACTGCTAACAGCAATTGAAAGCACCTAATTTTACATAAGAGCCATCCCTTCCTATCAGACATTGTGTTTTTTACTTGACCTGCCGCAATTCCGTTATCATTATAGCAACCAGCGACATTTTAGCCCTATGAAACATCCGTTCGAGCGGTCGCGCATGCGCATTAGCTGTAGGACGCGTGATTTCGCTCAAACAACCCGCTCGCTCTCAGTCGGCTCGACCGATTGGCATTGGCATCGCGAAGGAAGATTACGGCTATTTCCAGAACGTGGAATGTTGAGTTGTCGAATTCTAGCGAACGTTACATTGGGATTGCCAAGTACGTTGACTGTTTTGAACAATGTGTATCATCTGCGGGAATTTGTTGGATGTAACGATGTCCTGAATTGGGTATTTCACACGCTTCAACGTTCAATCTTGCCGTGCTGCTTGGGCATTTGTGCAACATGGGTACGTACCATTTTCTGTATTTGCAGTCAATATGGGGTGTACGCGGGCAATTTGGGGCCCATATCGCAGTGATTTTCCCAATATTGGCTCAAAGTGGGCAATATGGGGCCCATATTGCCCATTTTGAGCTAATATGGGGAAAATCTTGGCGAAACGGGTCGCCTATTGGACAAAGGGAGGAAGAAGGGGAGTTGGTGATAGTTCATGTCGCTTCAATGCAGCACTGAGACGGGACGAAGGGCGGTTAAAACAAGGAGACAAACGTATCTGCAAACTCAAAACTGACAGGAATTTATTTGCGCAGACAAATTTAAACAATCACGAAGGAAAATAGGTGGCGCACTAGCTACACAAAATTCTATGCCCCTAGTGTGGTCCACGTGGGCCCGCCAGGTCAACCCCACACGCCACGTTTAGAAACTCTTTTTCTAGGTCAGTCAACGCAAGGGACGGGGCACTGATACAATATGTCCCTTTTCTGTGAATACAGAAGGCTTCAATTATCTCGCGTACAGTCTTATCAGAGTTCTTGCACAAAACAAATGTTTTATCGAAGTATGGTATGCACTCGCAGTCCCTACAGTGCAGGCCAAGGTGGCCTGATGGGGTGCGGCGTATAGTCGATGCATGTTCCATAAGTCGGACCTTCAAGCACCGCCCCGACTGACCAATATAACACGCACCACAATCTAGAGGAATAGAATATATGGTGCCTAAGTCACAGGCAACAAAAGGCTTTTTGTGGCGAATGCCACACCCCTGAACATTACGCTCTTTATTAATGTGTGAGCAAAGACTTTGCAACTTGCGTGGAGCAGAGAATATAACCGGAATATCAAACCTGCCCGCAATTCTTTTTATGTTGTGAGATACCTTATGTACATAGGGTATGACCACTGGCCTGGCAAGGGGCATGACAAATGTCCTTTTCGGAGTAGATCCCCTAAGCTGCTTTAGTAAAACCTCAGCCACATCTACTAGCACATTCTCAGGAAATCCTGCACATCTCAGTCTGGTTATTTGGGTCTCGAAGCTACTGTTCAACATGTGCTGGCACGATTTTACCAGAGCTGCACGCATTACTGATTTTGCCAAACCCCTCTTTACTAACTTGGAGTGAGCCGAAGCATATGGCAGGAGGCCTTTTTTGGACCTAGGGTTGTACTTATAGCAGATATGCTCTTGGGTCTTGTGGACGCATTACTGATTTTGCCAAACCCCTCTTTACTAACTCCTTGTTTTAACCGCCCTTCGTCCCGTCTCAGTGCTGCATTGAAGCGACATGAACTATCACCACGTTCATGGAACTTCTAGCCAGCTACCTAAAGGCCACGGTGATCAACAGTGGAAGCAAGTATTATATCCAAAAATCAGGGACACCCATAGGTTCATGTGTTTCCCCACTTCTCTGTGAAATTTCCTGGGCAAGTGTGACAAGTTAATGGAGGAGACACTAAAAGGTATGCCTCGACACCATGTGTGTAGATATGTAGATGACTTTCTACTGTTCTATGAAAAAGATCTGGTCGCTTTCATTGAGATATTCAGGAAGTGCATAGGGGGGTTTGGAACTCACCTTAGAACAACCCGAGAACGACACGTTACAGTTTTTGGACCTTCGTATCCACAAGACCCAACAGCATATCTGCTATAAGTACAACCCTAGGTCCAAAAAAGGCCTCCTGCCATATGCTTCGGCTAACTCCAAGTTAGTAAAGAGGGGTTTGGCAAAATCAGTAATGCGTGCAGCTCTGGTAAAATCGTGCCAGCACATGTTAAACAGTAGCTTCGAGACCCAAATAACCAGACTGAGATGTGCAGGATTTCCTGAGAACGTGCTAGTAGATGTGGCTGAGGTTTTACTAAAGCAGCTTAGGGGATCTACTCCGAAAAGGACATTTGTCATGCCCCTTGCCAGGCCAGTGGTCATACCCTATGTACATAAGGTATCTCACAACATAAAAAGAATTGCGGGCAGGTTTGATATTCCGGTTATATTCTCTGCTCCACGCAAATTGCAAAGTCTTGCTCACACATTAATAAAGAGCGTAATGTTCGGGGGTGTGGCATTCGCCACAAAAAGCCTTTTGTTGCCTGTGACTTAGGCACCATATATTCTATTCCTCTAGATTGTGGTGCGTGTTATATTGGTCAGTCGGGGCGGTGCTTGAACGTCCGACTTATGGAACATGCATCGACTATACGCCGCACCCCATCAGGCCACCTTTGCCTGCACTGTAGGGACTGCGAGTGCATAGCATGCTTCGATAAAACATCTGTTTTGTGCAAGAACTCTGATAAGACTGTACGCGAGATAATTGAAGCCTTCTGTATTCACAGAAAAGGGACATATTGTATCAGTGCCCCGTCCCTTGCGTTGGCTGACCTAGAAAAAGTTTCTAAACGTGGAGTGTGGGGTTGACCTTGCGGGCCCACGTGGACCACACTAGGGGCATAGAATTTTGTGTAGCTAGTGCGCCACCTATTTTCCTTCGTGATTGTTTAAATTTTTCTGCGCAAATAAATTCCTGTCAGTTGTGAGTTTGCAGATACGTTTGTCTCCTTGTTTTAACCGCCCTTCGTCCCGTCTCAGTGCTGCATTGAAGCGACATGAACCCCTATTGGACCCGTATCGCCAATGACCAGCCAATATGGGCCCAATATTGTGTGCTGCTTGGGTTTGTGCTCTTCTTTCCGCGGGGAATATCCTGCAGCTCAGTCACGAGATATTTCGTAGCAGACGACATGACCAATGGTGCTGTCTGCTATACTTCCTCTCCAGCTCCCGATATCTCGCTGCCGTGCGAATGCTCAACATAAGACGCAGCAGAACTTCAGTCCTGTCCGCAGCTCTTTGCTTTTCCTTCAACTAGAATATTCTGCCGGGATGTCCCTCGTGTGAATACATGGTTACAGTGCTTAGAAACACCATGAATTAATTCAGATGGCACTCGGATTAAATTGAATGACACCTGGACTAATCAGATGGCACGCGAATTAATTGAAATGGCACTTTGATTAAAATAGGCACTAAAACTTGCAGGTAAATTATGTTATTCATTCGAGAGCGAAAGTGGAGCTGCTTTTTGGGTTATCAGAGAGTCAGCGGTGTGGTTGTGCCGAAGGACTTAAAACGAAAGGAGCTCTCGGCGAGGAAATCTAGGATTTCATTATGAGGAGCATCAACCGTTACCTAGATGTTTCCACGCCGCGAAATCGCAGGAAGAAACAGGTATTCTACTAGCCTTCGAAGGTGAAAGCGTGTGCGAGTGGAAGGGCATATAGGAAGCGTGTAGGGTGAAACGTGCTCCCTGTGTCTGTTCCCGTACGCACGGCACGTTGATCTGTACGGTCTGGGACCTGCTCTTGTCACACACATAATGCAAATATACTATAATAGGGTCTACATAGTTAAAAGTGTGTGGGCTTTACCGTATGTACTCGTATCCAAATGTAATGTCCGTTGTCTAATCGAGTGTGTGTTTATTGTTAAAATTTTTATTTTTTATATGTTTTATATGACACATTGCGAGCTTCGCAGTGAGATTAATACGTGTGGGACTGCTGACAAAACGAAATGGTCAAACGCCAGCGGCGTGTCGCTGGTACAAGTCATAATAACATAGCAATATATCGCATGTTCACACACAACGTACTATCATACACCACATGTATGCACATTCTACATATCTCACGCTCTAAGGCGAAATCACCCCATGTGAGCTTTTCTCAATGGATGGCGCCACTAGTGGCGGTGTCACGTGATCTCTTTCTCGGTGAGAATTAATAAACAAAATACAGAAGCCGACACTGAAGATTTTTGTTTAAGTTTAATTTGTACAAGCTTTCGCGTGGAGGTCCACGCTTCCTCAGGTACCATCGGTGAGAATTAGCAAGTGACGTGAGTTTACCAATGTCTCTTGCAAGCGTCACGCCCCCCCCCCCCTGTCCCTGTTGTCCCGTGGCCTTCTGAACCATTGTTCGTTAATCCATCGAATTGCATCGTTGAGTGGCGAAGTGCCATTCCTTGCCATTACATCCAACGGGCCGTTACATCCAGCGTTCTGGTACCCCCAACAGCGACACAGTACACATGCTTTTACATTGAACGTGTCGTTACATCCAACGTGACTGTCAGTCCAACGAGTGTGCTCGTACTCGGAAACTCTCTTGCATGTGAAGAACTACACGGTAGCGCGTGGGTACACGTCCGCAGCAGAAAAAAAATCGATAAAGGGTAATGAATATGGTTCTTCCTGAACTGGAAGATAACAGAACCGAAATTATGTTGCCTGTTCGCGAAACGGTTCAGGTGTAATCACTGCCTGATTGAGCCCATACAAATTCACGAGTCGAAACCGTCGTGAGCAAGGGTTCAATGTATACAGGGTGCTTAAAGGGACGGTCGTATCAGGAAAGCCATGTACCCCCTAGAGCTTGACCGCATAGCACGCTCCTAGTCAGCCATCATCCCTAATGACAACTTTCTCTCCCTTGACTCGATGAAAACAGGGGCGTACGCCATTTTGTGGCAATGCCGCAAAAATCGCGTGCGCTCCCCCATTTTCAGCAAATGAGGGGAAAGAACGATGGCACTCGAAATGGTGGTTTACTAGAAGGGTGCTTGTGGTGAAGCTCATTTTTAGGAGTGTATGAAACCGATGCTCGGCATCGGCCGACAATGTGCCCAGCAAATTATTTCGTCCCAAAAGTGCTCGGATAATAATAGAAGAAATTTATTATTAGGGAGTGACGTCAGGCCGCATGAGCTCCAGTGGCGTGACGTCACTCCCTAGCGGAGAGTGAGAGCGCGGCACTCAGAGGAGAAAAGGCGCCATCCACACGCCCTGTAATGGGCCTTTTTCACATACGAGTCTTATCCTAGCGGTTCTCCAACGAACCACGCTCGGCGCGCGTCAAAACAAATCCGCGTGGGTAGCACAAAGGACCAAAAGCGGTCCAGGGTGGGGCCAACAAGCTTGCGCCATTCGCGCGATGTCCCCACTGGTCCCCACTTCTGTCGTCCCCATACTGCGCCATCTAGTGAAGACAGAGATAATCCTCCCTGGCGCCTCAAGGTCATACGCATGTGCATAGGCCATTGTGAAAAAGGTCCATTCTATGAGGCGCCCGCACGGCATTCCTTTTCTCAAGGTCGCGCCATCCTTGGTTCTTAAAGGGACTATGAAATTTTCCTAACTCCCACCTTCTTCTTCTTTTTTTTTTTTTTTTTTTGCTGGAGACTCTTCAACCCGCCGAGAAACTAACATGCCAGAAATTTTTCCGGGCGAAATCGCTCCGCTCTGTGAGAAGCGCGCGCCTGAAGTGTCTCTTCCGCAATCCTCCTCTCCCGCGCGCATTCTCCTGCATATTGAGCAACTTTACGGACTGTTTTCCGACCCGCGCTACGTCACCGGTGTTGCGCAATGGCAAGTAATGCTCGCCGTAGGCAGCTGAGCGCTGAGCCAGGCTCCCACAGCTCCCCATAGAGCCCATAGTTTGAGATAATTCAGGCAACACTGGACATGCAACCAATGAAAATGAACAATGATGCCTACCATTCGGCCAATCAGGAGTCTCTCAGTTTGGCTCGCTTTTCGGCCCGGTACTGGCTACCATCGGCTTTTACTTTTACTGGTTTTCATGCCCGACGCTCGTTATTCCGTATTCCAGAACAACTAGGCAAATTTTTGACAAAATACACATTTATTTGAAACATCGTACTGATTCAATAGTCCGACACAAATATTCACCGTGCGTACAGAGTCCAAATCGTTGCGTTCGTTGACCAAGTTCGAACTCGAAAAACACACACACACTCTCTACTCCCAGAAGTGAGCGACGCTCACACGAGTGCATGCGATTTCACGGTGAGCATCTCCTTTCGTTGGTTGCAGTTCAACGAAGTGGACAATGCTTGTCGCACGGACAGACACCGAATCATGTCTCCGTTGTGACTGCATTTGAAAATGCGACGGCGCTCACAAGTGTTCCTCAGGCGTCAGCTCACCACTGCATTCCAGTTCTGAACTCGAGAGACTGTTCGTACGTAGGATACTTGTGTCGGGAAACATCACAACACGCGCTGGGTCACTCTGACACACTAACAAATCTGGGACTTCTCTTTGAACGATGCCATCATACGGTGGTGTCAACTGACATCGTCGAGACGCGAGACGCCGCTGCCACTTTTCAGAGCCGTGTATGCCAAAGGGAGTCTGGCCATTAATGGAACATGCCTATACCTGGAGCTCCACCCACTTTTTGAGCTCTCTGGCCAATCACGAGCCAAAACACAGTTCGCTATTAACCCCAGGCAATCCAACCTATATATTACCTGTATTAACTGGGTGCCGACATTTTCGAGAAACTTGATTGGATTAGATTGAATAGGATATTCCCTGACGAGTTAGCAACATAATGGATTTTGCGTCCACTTTTAGCGGCGCCATCTGGATGGTGAGGGGCACGCCAGGAAGACGCAGAATAGCAGAAGGCAGAAGTAGCAGAAGCAGAAGTGCTTGCTAGCAGAACTGATTGGCCGGCAGAACCGCTAGTTGGAACAGACTACCGTTATTATACGTATTTTAACTATGAAACATAACAAGACTGAACCAAGAACGGGCAAAGGTGTGTATATGAATAAAAGTATGTCATAAAATGAAAATTTTTGGCCATTTGTAGCGTTTTTCTCGCTATTTGCCTGTGGTCGCTGTCGTTACTAGGCCTAACAAGGACGACGAAACATATTATTTTCAGGTAAACATCGACACTGGAGCGTAATTTAAAGGTGATTTGCAAGATAATTGCAACAGAATGTACACTTACGGAATAAAATTGACGTAATTTGTGAGAAAAAATTGTCATGAAATCCTCGCTTCGCCGTTCCAAGCTACGCCGCCATTTTCGGGAAAATTTTGGTGTCATGGCGGCCCGCATAGAAAACACCAGCCAATGAAAAACGCTCAATTTGATTGACAGGTCGAGCCCCCTTTTTAGGCTCCTCCTAATGGCCAGACTCCCTTTGGCATACACGGCACTGCCACTTCTCTCCCTTCTCCTCTCGTAACTGCCCGCCAGACAGGCAGCCCGCGAAAGAATGCTCTTTTGAAACGTTGCCAGCCAACCAATAGCGGAGCGCGCAACGTCCTTCGGCCAATGGGTATCAACTATGATGCCTGACGGAGTAATACCACGTGTTTATGACGTGCAAACATTTTTTTAGAGCCGCGAAGAGGGGGAGCTATGGGGCCTGGCTGAGCCCGCTGCTGGCTCCTGCCAGTCGCATCTAGAAGGTCACAAGGTCTCTCGTCGCGTCTGAGGGCTAAAGCATTACGTTTGTCTTGGTCGCAGGCATTCTGACGTTCGGATAACACGCTATAATGAACAGCTTTCTGTGTTTGTGTGTTTTGTGTGTGGAATTTCCGCAGGCAGGTATGACATGTGAACGGCACTTTTTCATCGAATGTAACCGTCGTTTGCTCGGCTGCCGTTCACAACAAGGAAGGCAAGCATCTCCGTGGCTACGAGGTTTCTGCTGACGAGTTACGTGAGCCTCTAGCGATTCACCGCAACGTTGTATTGGTTGTATCGTCATCACCAATGGAAAGTGTCTGGTGGATGCCTGGCGTTGCAATTATATTTACGTCAGTTGCAGTTATATTTACGTGTTCGCAATCTGACAACAAAGCAAATACGTTGTGGAGTGCGACTGTGATATTTGGAAGCTGTCCTCCTTTGTTGCTCGATTTGTTTGCACGGATTATCGTACAAGACCGGGTAGTGTAATGTTTTGTTGTACTGTGTTTCAACTCATGTTCTTCGTTATCATTACTATTATTATTCAAAGCAGCTTCGCGCTTTCAAGGGATCTGATTTACTCTGCATTTCGTGGTCTACAGGCGGGATGGGCTGGCTGTATTTCCTTTCGTCGAAGGACTCGTTGTTTGCCTAAGAATATGTTTCACGCAAGAACTTGTGTTTTATGAGGTATTCAATGTTGAGCGCGTCGTAAATCTGAACAGTTAGCATTAACAACAACCATGCCTACAGAAACTCAACTGCAGCGTATTCTGCACATCGTATTCATTTCCGAGAACTGTTTGTTGTTTAACAAATTTATTGTTCAACCAGGTTTCCAATACTATAATACGTCCATCACCCCGAGACTGAGAGACACAAGCTAACGACACCAGCTCGCCTGCTTCATTACCACCTTATACTATTGTGTTACATAAGCTTGAAGTCACGAGTTGAGGTACCTGAAAAGAAGCAAAAAGCCCCAGTAGTCGCGTAACATGCCCTATATTTTGCAATTAAAAAAAACGAGAAGTAATTGGTAAACAAAATTGTCAAATAAACTCCTTTTTGGTCTTCTTGCAGAAATCTGCCTTCTTTGCAAAAGAACTGTTAAATTTGCCACCTGGACATAGTCCTAAGCTGTGTAGGCTCCACCGAGGACGTGGACCCACTTGTATGTGTGTCAATGATGAGGGCACCAGGCTCACACAGCTGAAATGTCGGCATTTAGTTCAAATAGTACCATAACTGAAACATTTACATATACACATTCTATGCTACACATGCATAATTTTTATGCATATGCAAACACAGGATGTATTCTATTTTACACTGTCACACAGCTGTATTGGCACCAATGTTACCACCAAATAAGGGCTTTACGGAGCTGCACAAGCTTTACAGGATGCCCAGAGCTTGTTGAACTGGTTGAACACAGCAGAGCACCACTGGTATGGTAATGGTTGGTGAGGTTATTTTTGGTAATGTAAAACAAAGTGTAGAGTTGTAGCAGGAACAAAATCTCCTGAGGACATAGTGCATCAACCTTCGGTTTATTTATTTTAGAGGTGAACTGCAGAGCACTTGCTGGACTTGTTCTGGCATGTTACCCTGGTGAAAGACTTCAGCTGCCGTACACACGGACCGCCCTGGTTTGAGAGAAGAAAATGAATAACACCGTATGCAACTCCAGTTCCGGTGAATGTAAATTGATGTAGTAATCCACCTGAGTAATGATTATAAGATAAGGAACAAAAGTGTGCACGTCTTAAAAGCATCCTTGCTTATTCAGGCGTAAGCAAGAAAATGTCCCCCTCAATATCATATTTGTGCACATGATGCAGCAAACTGAAATCAAATAATAATAAAAAAGAACTTATTGAACAACACACAGAGCCCGAATGGTAGGCAAGACAATGCTGCAAAGAGGAATCTGGAAGGAGTCTGCACAACATTGGTCTGCTCTGAATAGTGGGTTGCAGTGATCATGCTGTCTCACTTCGGGGGTTTCAGGCTCCGCTGAGGAAGTTACCTGTAAACATGAACATCAAAGCAGATGAGTGAAGAGAAAAGGACCGACACATATGGTTGAATATAGTGCATAAATATTCTGTTAAAGTATGGTTTCTAAGATCATGCTAGTCTATTTTTATCAACAGCGCACCACCTCAGTTTAGTGACTAGATTCGATAACTTCTATTTTGTCTTTATTTTGCTCTCTCTCTCCCTCTTGTGTGCCGTAAGCGGCCGTAAGGATCCAAGTCACGCCGATGAGATTTAACCCATTTACGCAATCCTGAAATCTGTTATAGCATTTGGACCACACGGACTGAAAGGTCTTTCTTCGCCCGAATAACGAAAAGTACTCACACGTTTGCGCCGTTTAGGTTGTGCGTTCTTTCCCCGGTGCGGACACGTATTGTGGTGGTGCTACACCTTGATTCAAATGACACTGAGCTCGTTACCCAGTTACGACTTGTTATCCAGTACGTTGAAGAGATTCAGCTCCCCTTCGTAATCGCAATCATGCAAATGTTCGCTACAAACACAATCAGTCGATGGCACCAATGACACCACACCATTTTTCCATTCCTGTGGTCCGATTGCTTCGTTGCATCAAAAGCTGTCCGTCTCGTCGCTGGGAAGCATATAAAATTGGATTCCCGGCAAATATTGACGTGAATTAGGGGAACCAACCATCCAACATCGTCTCGGCATGACGGCGAAAACAACAGGATGCGACTGCGATAGACTGGGACCATCGCGCAGAAGCTGGCGTCATGGGGATTTCCACTCCCAATGAACGCATACGCGGGATCCTACGGCGCATGCTCATGGCGGGACCACGACACGTCATGATGACGTGTCCCTGATCCGGCCGTGGTCGGTGGTCCCGCCAAGTTGCTCGCTGTGTTTCCGCGCGGCAAATTGCCACAACGCGGCGTCAGCAGTACTCCCCTCGCCGCTCGTTTAAATTCGCCCCCGAGAATACTCCTCGCATGACCAAGGTAAAATTTTGGTTCTAGACTCAGAAAAATGTTTTCTTTCTGATGAAAGCGAGAAAAAAATCACTTCATACTCCCTTTAAAGGGAGAATCCGCATAAGGTCCCTTCCGAGATTTTCGAATATTCGTCACCTTTAGCCATCAACGACCATGCCTGTAAAATATCTCCTTCGAAAACTGAGTCAAACTTGACAAAAATGATTTTCTTCTATGACGCGCTCGGTGACAGGGTAGTGCGAGCCACGAGCGCTTTTCTGCAAGCAACACCGAGCGTGATGTAAGTCGCGAGATATCCCGCGCCGTCCGCCTTGCTTTGCTGTGTGTTTTGGCAGTTTTGACGAAGGAAATTTTCCATAGCAATTGTGTTCGTTACGTCGCACACTGATCTTACACCCACCACGATGGCCGGTAAGACATGCTGTATAATCAGTTGTGGCAACAGGTAGGATACAACAACAGACGTAGCATATTTCGAGTTTCCGACGGCCAAACAACGTCGTTTGGAGTGGGAAATGGCGCTGCGCAAAATCAAGTGGAGGGAGACCAGCTCGAGAACGATATGTTCTCATCATTTTGAGCCAGGAATGGTCGACACGAAAAGACGGCTCATGCGGGAACTCGGAGTGGCACCTGCGGGCACCTGCGGGATGCACCGACCGCATGTGCACCTGCAACATGTTTCATATTACGCGTGCACCCGTGGCACTTATACAGGGTGTCCCAGAAAACGTGTCATTGAATTATAATAAAAAAACTACGCCACCTAGAATCATGCGGTCAACAGCATTTGTTCTTATTAGTTTTTGCCACCTCCTAATGTGAATGTCATTACTCCAAGTTTAATTATGTAAATATTTGCGAACTGAACTCGGAAATTTGCCAAGTAAAGGTCACTTTTTTACCCCACCAATATGAAGAGCGTGCCGAATACACTCAAATTCATGATAATTCACAGTGATATTCACGAGCTATTCCATCGGAAAAAATAGCCGAATATCATGCTTTTAGGAGCACCGGACAGTAGCGCGCGATGACGTTTTGAGCGCAATCGCTCTCAGTGCGACGAAAGGAGGTTCCGAAGCCAGCCCACAGAGTGATAGTAGAAAAAGTAACAGTTCCTAAAATTGACACCATTGGTCCTGCCGTCTGCTACGGAATATCATGTGACTCAGATGCAGGATATTCCTCGCGGGCAGAAGAGTGCGAAAAGACATGACGTACATAGCAGAAGACACCATTGGTCCTGTCGTCTGCTACGGAATATCTTGTGACTGAGCGCGACTTCAGTGACTTCAGAGTGAGTGCAGGATGTTCCGCGCGGTTCGAAGAGCGCGAGAAGACATTGCGCACATAGCAGACGACAGCATTGGTCCTGCCGTCTGCTACGGAATATCTTGTGGCTCAGCTGCAGGATGTGCGCGATGTCTTTTCCCAAGCAGCACGCCAATATTGGTCCAATACTGGACCCATATGGGTTGCCAAGCTTGCCAATATTGGCCCAATGTGGGCTGCCAATATTTGACCAATATGGGGAGTGCAACCAGGCTCCATTGCCCATTTTGCACCAATATTGCCAATATTTCTGTGATAACACCAACGGGGAGTTCGTCTAATAATAAAGCATTATCTTGTATAATATTCACCACTGATAATACTTTCCTGTTTTTGCTTTTTTATTTCTGCGGATCTTATTGATCCACAATGCACATGATTGCAAAAAAAAACAGAAAAAACACGGCATCGCCAAAAAAAACAACAAAAAAACGAAGAACTACGCCCGCCTTGCCGAAGGACACTAGCAGTCGTATCGCCAACTGTAGGATGGGACAAGCGAAAGCTTGCCCACATCAATTTCAAAAATAGTACTGCTCTCGCCTTAAAAACAAAGAGCAGGATCAACTAATGCTAGGCTGGCAGTCACACGGAACTGCCAATGCCAAAGATCCTTCAGAAGCCTTCGTTGGGATCGCAATATTTTGTGAACTAAAAATTTCCAACCCGCTCCGAGACTAACAAAGGAGCGAAACAGTTTCGTGACGGTGACGGACATACGCAGGAGCAATTCACACTGCTAACAGCAATTGAAAGCACCTAATTTTACAGAAGAGCCATCCCTTCCTATCAGACATTGTGTTTTTTACTTGACCTGCCGCAATTCCGTTATCATTATAGCAACCAGCGACATTTTAGCCCTATGAAACATCCGTTCGAGCGGTCGCGCATGCGCATTAGCTGTAGGACGCGTGATTTCGCTCAAACAACCCGCTCGCTCTCAGTCGGCTCGACCGATTGGCATTGGCATCGCGAAGGAAGATTACGGCTATTTCCAGAACGTGGAATGTTGAGTTGTCGAATTCTAGCGAACGTTACATTGGGATTGCCAAGTACGTTGACTGTTTTGAACAATGTGTATCATCTGCGGGAATTTGTTGGATGTAACGATGTCCTGAATTGGGTATTTCACACGCTTCAACGTTCAATCTTGCCGTGCTGCTTGGGCATTTGTGCAACATGGGTACGTACCATTTTCTGTATTTGCAGTCAATATGGGGTGTACGCGGGCAATTTGGGGCCCATATCGCAGTGATTTTCCCAATATTGGCTCAAAGTGGGCAATATGGGGCCCATATTGCCCATTTTGAGCTAATATGGGGAAAATCTTGGCGAAACGGGTCGCCTATTGGACAAAGGGAGGAAGAAGGGGAGTTGGTGATAGTTCATGTCGCTTCAATGCAGCACTGAGACGGGACGAAGGGCGGTTAAAACAAGGAGACAAACGTATCTGCAAACTCAAAACTGACAGGAATTTATTTGCGCAGACAAATTTAAACAATCACGAAGGAAAATAGGTGGCGCACTAGCTACACAAAATTCTATGCCCCTAGTGTGGTCCACGTGGGCCCGCAAGGTCAACCCCACACGCCACGTTTAGAAACTCTTTTTCTAGGTCAGTCAACGCAAGGGACGGGGCACTGATACAATATGTCCCTTTTCTGTGAATACAGAAGGCTTCAATTATCTCGCGTACAGTCTTATCAGAGTTCTTGCACAAAACAAATGTTTTATCGAAGTATGGTATGCACTCGCAGTCCCTACAGTGCAGGCCAAGGTGGCCTGATGGGGTGCGGCGTATAGTCGATGCATGTTCCATAAGTCGGACCTTCAAGCACCGCCCCGACTGACCAATATAACACGCACCACAATCTAGAGGAATAGAATATATGGTGCCTAAGTCACAGGCAACAAAAGGCTTTTTGTGGCGAATGCCACACCCCTGAACATTACGCTCTTTATTAATGTGTGAGCAAAGACTTTGCAACTTGCGTGGAGCAGAGAATATAACCGGAATATCAAACCTGCCCGCAATTCTTTTTATGTTGTGAGATACCTTATGTACATAGGGTATGACCACTGGCCTGGCAAGGGGCATGACAAATGTCCTTTTCGGAGTAGATCCCCTAAGCTGCTTTAGTAAAACCTCAGCCACATCTACTAGCACATTCTCAGGAAATCCTGCACATCTCAGTCTGGTTATTTGGGTCTCGAAGCTACTGTTCAACATGTGCTGGCACGATTTTACCAGAGCTGCACGCATTACTGATTTTGCCAAACCCCTCTTTACTAACTTGGAGTGAGCCGAAGCATATGGCAGGAGGCCTTTTTTGGACCTAGGGTTGTACTTATAGCAGATATGCTCTTGGGTCTTGTGGACGCATTACTGATTTTGCCAAACCCCTCTTTACTAACTCCTTGTTTTAACCGCCCTTCGTCCCGTCTCAGTGCTGCATTGAAGCGACATGAACTATCACCACGTTCATGGAACTTCTAGCCAGCTACCTAAAGGCCACGGTGATCAACAGTGGAAGCAAGTATTATATCCAAAAATCAGGGACACCCATAGGTTCATGTGTTTCCCCACTTCTCTGTGAAATTTCCTGGGCAAGTGTGACAAGTTAATGGAGGAGACACTAAAAGGTATGCCTCGACACCATGTGTGTAGATATGTAGATGACTTTCTACTGTTCTATGAAAAAGATCTGGTCGCTTTCATTGAGATATTCAGGAAGTGCATAGGGGGGTTTGGAACTCACCTTAGAACAACCCGAGAACGACACGTTACAGTTTTTGGACCTTCGTATCCACAAGACCCAACAGCATATCTGCTATAAGTACAACCCTAGGTCCAAAAAAGGCCTCCTGCCATATGCTTCGGCTAACTCCAAGTTAGTAAAGAGGGGTTTGGCAAAATCAGTAATGCGTGCAGCTCTGGTAAAATCGTGCCAGCACATGTTAAACAGTAGCTTCGAGACCCAAATAACCAGACTGAGATGTGCAGGATTTCCTGAGAACGTGCTAGTAGATGTGGCTGAGGTTTTACTAAAGCAGCTTAGGGGATCTACTCCGAAAAGGACATTTGTCATGCCCCTTGCCAGGCCAGTGGTCATACCCTATGTACATAAGGTATCTCACAACATAAAAAGAATTGCGGGCAGGTTTGATATTCCGGTTATATTCTCTGCTCCACGCAAATTGCAAAGTCTTGCTCACACATTAATAAAGAGCGTAATGTTCGGGGGTGTGGCATTCGCCACAAAAAGCCTTTTGTTGCCTGTGACTTAGGCACCATATATTCTATTCCTCTAGATTGTGGTGCGTGTTATATTGGTCAGTCGGGGCGGTGCTTGAACGTCCGACTTATGGAACATGCATCGACTATACGCCGCACCCCATCAGGCCACCTTTGCCTGCACTGTAGGGACTGCGAGTGCATAGCATGCTTCGATAAAACATCTGTTTTGTGCAAGAACTCTGATAAGACTGTACGCGAGATAATTGAAGCCTTCTGTATTCACAGAAAAGGGACATATTGTATCAGTGCCCCGTCCCTTGCGTTGGCTGACCTAGAAAAAGTTTCTAAACGTGGAGTGTGGGGTTGACCTTGCGGGCCCACGTGGACCACACTAGGGGCATAGAATTTTGTGTAGCTAGTGCGCCACCTATTTTCCTTCGTGATTGTTTAAATTTTTCTGCGCAAATAAATTCCTGTCAGTTGTGAGTTTGCAGATACGTTTGTCTCCTTGTTTTAACCGCCCTTCGTCCCGTCTCAGTGCTGCATTGAAGCGACATGAACCCCTATTGGACCCGTATCGCCAATGACCAGCCAATATGGGCCCAATATTGTGTGCTGCTTGGGTTTGTGCTCTTCTTTCCGCGGGGAATATCCTGCAGCTCAGTCACGAGATATTTCGTAGCAGACGACATGACCAATGGTGCTGTCTGCTATACTTCCTCTCCAGCTCCCGATATCTCGCTGCCGTGCGAATGCTCAACATAAGACGCAGCAGAACTTCAGTCCTGTCAGCAGCTCTTTGCTTTTCCTTCAACTAGAATATTCTGCCGGGATGTCCCTCGTGTGAATACATGGTTACAGTGCTTAGAAACACCATGAATTAATTCAGATGGCACTCGGATTAAATTGAATGACACCTGGACTAATCAGATGGCACGCGAATTAATTGAAATGGCACTTTGATTAAAATAGGCACTAAAACTTGCAGGTAAATTATGTTATTCATTCGAGAGCGAAAGTGGAGCTGCTTTTTGGGTTATCAGAGAGTCAGCGGTGTGGTTGTGCCGAAGGACTTAAAACGAAAGGAGCTCTCGGCGAGGAAATCTAGGATTTCATTATGAGGAGCATCAACCGTTACCTAGATGTTTCCACGCCGCGAAATCGCAGGAAGAAACAGGTATTCTACTAGCCTTCGAAGGTGAAAGCGTGTGCGAGTGGAAGGGCATATAGGAAGCGTGTAGGGTGAAACGTGCTCCCTGTGTCTGTTCCCGTACGCACGGCACGTTGATCTGTACGGTCTGGGACCTGCTCTTGTCACACACATAATGCAAATATACTATAATAGGGTCTACATAGTTAAAAGTGTGTGGGCTTTACCGTATGTACTCGTATCCAAATGTAATGTCCGTTGTCTAATCGAGTGTGTGTTTATTGTTAAAATTTTTATTTTTTATATGTTTTATATGACACATTGCGAGCTTCGCAGTGAGATTAATACGTGTGGGACTGCTGACAAAACGAAATGGTCAAACGCCAGCGGCGTGTCGCTGGTACAAGTCATAATAACATAGCAATATATCGCATGTTCACACACAACGTACTATCATACACCACATGTATGCACATTCTACATATCTCACGCTCTAAGGCGAAATCACCCCATGTGAGCTTTTCTCAATGGATGGCGCCACTAGTGGCGGTGTCACGTGATCTCTTTCTCGGTGAGAATTAATAAACAAAATACAGAAGCCGACACTGAAGATTTTTGTTTAAGTTTAATTTGTACAAGCTTTCGCGTGGAGGTCCACGCTTCCTCAGGTACCATCGGTGAGAATTAGCAAGTGACGTGAGTTTACCAATGTCTCTTGCAAGCGTCACGCCCCCCCCCCCCTGTCCCTGTTGTCCCGTGGCCTTCTGAACCATTGTTCGTTAATCCATCGAATTGCATCGTTGAGTGGCGAAGTGCCATTCCTTGCCATTACATCCAACGGGCCGTTACATCCAGCGTTCTGGTACCCCCAACAGCGACACAGTACACATGCTTTTACATTGAACGTGTCGTTACATCCAACGTGACTGTCAGTCCAACGAGTGTGCTCGTACTCGGAAACTCTCTTGCATGTGAAGAACTACACGGTAGCGCGTGGGTACACGTCCGCAGCAGAAAAAAAATCGATAAAGGGTAATGAATATGGTTCTTCCTGAACTGGAAGATAACAGAACCGAAATTATGTTGCCTGTTCGCGAAACGGTTCAGGTGTAATCACTGCCTGATTGAGCCCATACAAATTCACGAGTCGAAACCGTCGTGAGCAAGGGTTCAATGTATACAGGGTGCTTAAAGGGACGGTCGTATCAGGAAAGCCATGTACCCCCTAGAGCTTGACCGCATAGCACGCTCCTAGTCAGCCATCATCCCTAATGACAACTTTCTCTCCCTTGACTCGATGAAAACAGGGGCGTACGCCATTTTGTGGCAATGCCGCAAAAATCGCGTGCGCTCCCCCATTTTCAGCAAATGAGGGGAAAGAACGATGGCACTCGAAATGGTGGTTTACTAGAAGGGTGCTTGTGGTGAAGCTCATTTTTAGGAGTGTATGAAACCGATGCTCGGCATCGGCCGACAATGTGCCCAGCAAATTATTTCGTCCCAAAAGTGCTCGGATAATAATAGAAGAAATTTATTATTAGGGAGTGACGTCAGGCCGCATGAGCTCCAGTGGCGTGACGTCACTCCCTAGCGGAGAGTGAGAGCGCGGCACTCAGAGGAGAAAAGGCGCCATCCACACGCCCTGTAATGGGCCTTTTTCACATACGAGTCTTATCCTAGCGGTTCTCCAACGAACCACGCTCGGCGCGCGTCAAAACAAATCCGCGTGGGTAGCACAAAGGACCAAAAGCGGTCCAGGGTGGGGCCAACAAGCTTGCGCCATTCGCGCGATGTCCCCACTGGTCCCCACTTCTGTCGTCCCCATACTGCGCCATCTAGTGAAGACAGAGATAATCCTCCCTGGCGCCTCAAGGTCATACGCATGTGCATAGGCCATTGTGAAAAAGGTCCATTCTATGAGGCGCCCGCACGGCATTCCTTTTCTCAAGGTCGCGCCATCCTTGGTTCTTAAAGGGACTATGAAATTTTCCTAACTCCCACCTTCTTCTTCTTTTTTTTTTTTTTTTTTGCTGGAGACTCTTCAACCCGCCGAGAAACTAACATGCCAGAAATTTTTCCGGGCGAAATCGCTCCGCTCTGTGAGAAGCGCGCGCCTGAAGTGTCTCTTCCGCAATCCTCCTCTCCCGCGCGCATTCTCCTGCATATTGAGCAACTTTACGGACTGTTTTCCGACCCGCGCTACGTCACCGGTGTTGCGCAATGGCAAGTAATGCTCGCCGTAGGCAGCTGAGCGCTGAGCCAGGCTCCCACAGCTCCCCATAGAGCCCATAGTTTGAGATAATTCAGGCAACACTGGACATGCAACCAATGAAAATGAACAATGATGCCTACCATTCGGCCAATCAGGAGTCTCTCAGTTTGGCTCGCTTTTCGGCCCGGTACTGGCTACCATCGGCTTTTACTTTTACTGGTTTTCATGCCCGACGCTCGTTATTCCGTATTCCAGAACAACTAGGCAAATTTTTGACAAAATACACATTTATTTGAAACATCGTACTGATTCAATAGTCCGACACAAATATTCACCGTGCGTACAGAGTCCAAATCGTTGCGTTCGTTGACCAAGTTCGAACTCGAAAAACACACACACACTCTCTACTCCCAGAAGTGAGCGACGCTCACACGAGTGCATGCGATTTCACGGTGAGCATCTCCTTTCGTTGGTTGCAGTTCAACGAAGTGGACAATGCTTGTCGCACGGACAGACACCGAATCATGTCTCCGTTGTGACTGCATTTGAAAATGCGACGGCGCTCACAAGTGTTCCTCAGGCGTCAGCTCACCACTGCATTCCAGTTCTGAACTCGAGAGACTGTTCGTACGTAGGATACTTGTGTCGGGAAACATCACAACACGCGCTGGGTCACTCTGACACACTAACAAATCTGGGACTTCTCTTTGAACGATGCCATCATACGGTGGTGTCAACTGACATCGTCGAGACGCGAGACGCCGCTGCCACTTTTCAGAGCCGTGTATGCCAAAGGGAGTCTGGCCATTAATGGAACATGCCTATACCTGGAGCTCCACCCACTTTTTGAGCTCTCTGGCCAATCACGAGCCAAAACACAGTTCGCTATTAACCCCAGGCAATCCAACCTATATATTACCTGTATTAACTGGGTGCCGACATTTTCGAGAAACTTGATTGGATTAGATTGAATAGGATATTCCCTGACGAGTTAGCAACATAATGGATTTTGCGTCCACTTTTAGCGGCGCCATCTGGATGGTGAGGGGCACGCCAGGAAGACGCAGAATAGCAGAAGGCAGAAGTAGCAGAAGCAGAAGTGCTTGCTAGCAGAACTGATTGGCCGGCAGAACCGCTAGTTGGAACAGACTACCGTTATTATACGTATTTTAACTATGAAACATAACAAGACTGAACCAAGAACGGGCAAAGGTGTGTATATGAATAAAAGTATGTCATAAAATGAAAATTTTTGGCCATTTGTAGCGTTTTTCTCGCTATTTGCCTGTGGTCGCTGTCGTTACTAGGCCTAACAAGGACGACGAAACATATTATTTTCAGGTAAACATCGACACTGGAGCGTAATTTAAAGGTGATTTGCAAGATAATTGCAACAGAATGTACACTTACGGAATAAAATTGACGTAATTTGTGAGAAAAAATTGTCATGAAATCCTCGCTTCGCCGTTCCAAGCTACGCCGCCATTTTCGGGAAAATTTTGGTGTCATGGCGGCCCGCATAGAAAACACCAGCCAATGAAAAACGCTCAATTTGATTGACAGGTCGAGCCCCCTTTTTAGGCTCCTCCTAATGGCCAGACTCCCTTTGGCATACACGGCACTGCCACTTCTCTCCCTTCTCCTCTCGTAACTGCCCGCCAGACAGGCAGCCCGCGAAAGAATGCTCTTTTGAAACGTTGCCAGCCAACCAATAGCGGAGCGCGCAACGTCCTTCGGCCAATGGGTATCAACTATGATGCCTGACGGAGTAATACCACGTGTTTATGACGTGCAAACATTTTTTTAGAGCCGCGAAGAGGGGGAGCTATGGGGCCTGGCTGAGCCCGCTGCTGGCTCCTGCCAGTCGCATCTAGAAGGTCACAAGGTCTCTCGTCGCGTCTGAGGGCTAAAGCATTACGTTTGTCTTGGTCGCAGGCATTCTGACGTTCGGATAACACGCTATAATGAACAGCTTTCTGTGTTTGTGTGTTTTGTGTGTGGAATTTCCGCAGGCAGGTATGACATGTGAACGGCACTTTTTCATCGAATGTAACCGTCGTTTGCTCGGCTGCCGTTCACAACAAGGAAGGCAAGCATCTCCGTGGCTACGAGGTTTCTGCTGACGAGTTACGTGAGCCTCTAGCGATTCACCGCAACGTTGTATTGGTTGTATCGTCATCACCAATGGAAAGTGTCTGGTGGATGCCTGGCGTTGCAATTATATTTACGTCAGTTGCAGTTATATTTACGTGTTCGCAATCTGACAACAAAGCAAATACGTTGTGGAGTGCGACTGTGATATTTGGAAGCTGTCCTCCTTTGTTGCTCGATTTGTTTGCACGGATTATCGTACAAGACCGGGTAGTGTAATGTTTTGTTGTACTGTGTTTCAACTCATGTTCTTCGTTATCATTACTATTATTATTCAAAGCAGCTTCGCGCTTTCAAGGGATCTGATTTACTCTGCATTTCGTGGTCTACAGGCGGGATGGGCTGGCTGTATTTCCTTTCGTCGAAGGACTCGTTGTTTGCCTAAGAATATGTTTCACGCAAGAACTTGTGTTTTATGAGGTATTCAATGTTGAGCGCGTCGTAAATCTGAACAGTTAGCATTAACAACAACCATGCCTACAGAAACTCAACTGCAGCGTATTCTGCACATCGTATTCATTTCCGAGAACTGTTTGTTGTTTAACAAATTTATTGTTCAACCAGGTTTCCAATACTATAATACGTCCATCACCCCGAGACTGAGAGACACAAGCTAACGACACCAGCTCGCCTGCTTCATTACCACCTTATACTATTGTGTTACATAAGCTTGAAGTCACGAGTTGAGGTACCTGAAAAGAAGCAAAAAGCCCCAGTAGTCGCGTAACATGCCCTATATTTTGCAATTAAAAAAAACGAGAAGTAATTGGTAAACAAAATTGTCAAATAAACTCCTTTTTGGTCTTCTTGCAGAAATCTGCCTTCTTTGCAAAAGAACTGTTAAATTTGCCACCTGGACATAGTCCTAAGCTGTGTAGGCTCCACCGAGGACGTGGACCCACTTGTATGTGTGTCAATGATGAGGGCACCAGGCTCACACAGCTGAAATGTCGGCATTTAGTTCAAATAGTACCATAACTGAAACATTTACATATACACATTCTATGCTACACATGCATAATTTTTATGCATATGCAAACACAGGATGTATTCTATTTTACACTGTCACACAGCTGTATTGGCACCAATGTTACCACCAAATAAGGGCTTTACGGAGCTGCACAAGCTTTACAGGATGCCCAGAGCTTGTTGAACTGGTTGAACACAGCAGAGCACCACTGGTATGGTAATGGTTGGTGAGGTTATTTTTGGTAATGTAAAACAAAGTGTAGAGTTGTAGCAGGAACAAAATCTCCTGAGGACATAGTGCATCAACCTTCGGTTTATTTATTTTAGAGGTGAACTGCAGAGCACTTGCTGGACTTGTTCTGGCATGTTACCCTGGTGAAAGACTTCAGCTGCCGTACACACGGACCGCCCTGGTTTGAGAGAAGAAAATGAATAACACCGTATGCAACTCCAGTTCCGGTGAATGTAAATTGATGTAGTAATCCACCTGAGTAATGATTATAAGATAAGGAACAAAAGTGTGCACGTCTTAAAAGCATCCTTGCTTATTCAGGCGTAAGCAAGAAAATGTCCCCCTCAATATCATATTTGTGCACATGATGCAGCAAACTGAAATCAAATAATAATAAAAAAGAACTTATTGAACAACACACAGAGCCCGAATGGTAGGCAAGACAATGCTGCAAAGAGGAATCTGGAAGGAGTCTGCACAACATTGGTCTGCTCTGAATAGTGGGTTGCAGTGATCATGCTGTCTCACTTCGGGGGTTTCAGGCTCCGCTGAGGAAGTTACCTGTAAACATGAACATCAAAGCAGATGAGTGAAGAGAAAAGGACCGACACATATGGTTGAATATAGTGCATAAATATTCTGTTAAAGTATGGTTTCTAAGATCATGCTAGTCTATTTTTATCAACAGCGCACCACCTCAGTTTAGTGACTAGATTCGATAACTTCTATTTTGTCTTTATTTTGCTCTCTCTCTCCCTCTTGTGTGCCGTAAGCGGCCGTAAGGATCCAAGTCACGCCGATGAGATTTAACCCATTTACGCAATCCTGAAATCTGTTATAGCATTTGGACCACACGGACTGAAAGGTCTTTCTTCGCCCGAATAACGAAAAGTACTCACACGTTTGCGCCGTTTAGGTTGTGCGTTCTTTCCCCGGTGCGGACACGTATTGTGGTGGTGCTACACCTTGATTCAAATGACACTGAGCTCGTTACCCAGTTACGACTTGTTATCCAGTACGTTGAAGAGATTCAGCTCCCCTTCGTAATCGCAATCATGCAAATGTTCGCTACAAACACAATCAGTCGATGGCACCAATGACACCACACCATTTTTCCATTCCTGTGGTCCGATTGCTTCGTTGCATCAAAAGCTGTCCGTCTCGTCGCTGGGAAGCATATAAAATTGGATTCCCGGCAAATATTGACGTGAATTAGGGGAACCAACCATCCAACATCGTCTCGGCATGACGGCGAAAACAACAGGATGCGACTGCGATAGACTGGGACCATCGCGCAGAAGCTGGCGTCATGGGGATTTCCACTCCCAATGAACGCATACGCGGGATCCTACGGCGCATGCTCATGGCGGGACCACGACACGTCATGATGACGTGTCCCTGATCCGGCCGTGGTCGGTGGTCCCGCCAAGTTGCTCGCTGTGTTTCCGCGCGGCAAATTGCCACAACGCGGCGTCAGCAGTACTCCCCTCGCCGCTCGTTTAAATTCGCCCCCGAGAATACTCCTCGCATGACCAAGGTAAAATTTTGGTTCTAGACTCAGAAAAATGTTTTCTTTCTGATGAAAGCGAGAAAAAAATCACTTCATACTCCCTTTAAAGGGAGAATCCGCATAAGGTCCCTTCCGAGATTTTCGAATATTCGTCACCTTTAGCCATCAACGACCATGCCTGTAAAATATCTCCTTCGAAAACTGAGTCAAACTTGACAAAAATGATTTTCTTCTATGACGCGCTCGGTGACAGGGTAGTGCGAGCCACGAGCGCTTTTCTGCAAGCAACACCGAGCGTGATGTAAGTCGCGAGATATCCCGCGCCGTCCGCCTTGCTTTGCTGTGTGTTTTGGCAGTTTTGACGAAGGAAATTTTCCATAGCAATTGTGTTCGTTACGTCGCACACTGATCTTACACCCACCACGATGGCCGGTAAGACATGCTGTATAATCAGTTGTGGCAACAGGTAGGATACAACAACAGACGTAGCATATTTCGAGTTTCCGACGGCCAAACAACGTCGTTTGGAGTGGGAAATGGCGCTGCGCAAAATCAAGTGGAGGGAGACCAGCTCGAGAACGATATGTTCTCATCATTTTGAGCCAGGAATGGTCGACACGAAAAGACGGCTCATGCGGGAACTCGGAGTGGCACCTGCGGGCACCTGCGGGATGCACCGACCGCATGTGCACCTGCAACATGTTTCATATTACGCGTGCACCCGTGGCACTTATACAGGGTGTCCCAGAAAACGTGTCATTGAATTATAATAAAAAAACTACGCCACCTAGAATCATGCGGTCAACAGCATTTGTTCTTATTAGTTTTTGCCACCTCCTAATGTGAATGTCATTACTCCAAGTTTAATTATGTAAATATTTGCGAACTGAACTCGGAAATTTGCCAAGTAAAGGTCACTTTTTTACCCCACCAATATGAAGAGCGTGCCGAATACACTCAAATTCATGATAATTCACAGTGATATTCACGAGCTATTCCATCGGAAAAAATAGCCGAATATCATGCTTTTAGGAGCACCGGACAGTAGCGCGCGATGACGTTTTGAGCGCAATCGCTCTCAGTGCGACGAAAGGAGGTTCCGAAGCCAGCCCACAGAGTGATAGTAGAAAAAGTAACAGTTCCTAAAATTGGGAGAGGGAAAGCAAAATCCCAGCGAAAGTCGGACATGATAAGCCGTGCCTGTTTTATCTGTTTCTGCGATGTCGGGGAGGGCTGGGTTTCCAACCTCCTTTCGTCGGACTGACAAAGATTGCGCTGAAAAATTCATCGTGCGCTATTCTGTGCGACCTCCGTAGGGTATGATGTTCGGCTATTTTCTCCGATGGGATAGCTCCTGAATATCCCTGTCAATTATCATTAATTTGACTAAATTAGACACGCTCTTCACATTGGCAGGGTTGCAAAGTTAGCTTTACTAGTCAAATTTCCGACTTAAGCTCGCAAAAATTTACATAATTAAACTTACGTTACACGACATTCATATGAGGAGGTGGCAAAAACCCAGTAAGAACAAATGCCATTGACCGCATGACTCTAGTTTGTGTAGTTTTTTTATTATAATTCAATGACACGTTTTCTGGGACACCCTGTATAAGAATGTGCGACAACCTATTAGAAACTCATCATTAGTTACTCCGAGTTCGACAGTCTTCAGTGTATGGGTCCGAGGCCTCGGTTTCAAGCGACGCGCGCACTGGTACAGGGTCCGTCGAATACGGCGAGTCGTTGTGGTTTATGGTGGCGGTCAAGTCATTCTCCTCATTAGAATACACGTCTGAATCGGGCTGAAGTCCCGTGGAGTTCTATTCTGATGCGGAGTCGGTTTCCATGACTGCACGTTGAGCGTAACTTGCTTCCTGGCGTCTTCAATGCAATACAACACATGGGAATCACGGCAGACGAATCTCGCGACTGACGTCACGGCGTGGCGCTCCTCGATTCCGATGCCACCGCCTGCTCTCATAGTTTCGGTTTCGCTTTATCGTTTTCGCTGTTTATAAATTATACGCGCACATTTATACGAAACGGGGGCTGTTGTCAGCATCTGGGGGGTGGTCTCTGCTGAAATCAACTTTCACTTAATTTTGGGCACAGCCGTTGCGGACCCTCCCTTTAAGGAGTGACGTTTTCTTGTTTTTCCAAAGAGGGAATTCGGGAATACGCCGAACTTCTGTCGTCTGCTCTTGTCATTCCGTTGAATAACAGTCAAACTACGCCACTATTTCGCGTGCGATTTCGATACCGTGGTCAGTGATGCAGGAAGAATAAAATTACACTATAGCTTCCAAATCGACTGCAACGGACGCGGAGGTTCCTTGAACGAGTGTGTGACGTTGAATTTTTAAACATAGGCCGAAAAATACATTTGAAACCACTCGAACTATATCCTCATGAAGGTTCTCGCTGTACATCATGGTGGTTTGCATATGCATTTCGTTACTTGAACTCGAAAAATTGGCAAGCAATGGTGACTCTTTTCGTCGTGAAATCGAGAGCTCATGGCGATAACAAAACACTCCAACAAAAATCCGGAGGTCCTTCAGAAAAACCTTTCTCGGTGCACGGCACATCAGTAGTATGGACTGGACACAGGCTGCCGCCAACTCACAACTTCGTCTAGAACTAGAGCTAATTGGGGACCCTCCACATTAATCAGGACCCTCCAGGGAGTCATTACACTAATTGGGGAGCATCTAACTCGTGTCCAGACCAAGCTGTGAGTTGGCGGCAACCTATGTCCGTAAAAAATAAAAAAATAGGTGAAAATAAAATGAAAAGATAGAATTAGAGTGGAGAGAAACAATTTATTTGAAAATCAACGATGCCGCGGCAAAGAAGCCACTCCGCAACACCCAAGTGACGAGCGTGCGCCATGTTGGTAGTTGGCACCCAGCAGTTGCACAGATCGACGACAGGTGGCCAAGTAGTTGCAAGGCATCACACCAGATGGAGCCACCATCATAGCTCTATGCGAGAAAGAGAACAACAAGATACTAGCGGCAGGTAAAAATGGAAGCACTGCTAAACAAGTCTAGGTAAACGACAGAAAAGGTTTAACACACGATACACACAGAAAACAGTACACATTGGGGAAAAATCAATCGACTAGGCCTAACCACAGCGTCACAACACTATGCAGCTAACACAAGTCGGGAACCGCTAAACGTGCGTCAACACAGAGAAAAGGCTTGCTCTCCGCTAAACAAGTCTAAACATGTGAGAAAAGGCTTAACACGAGTGTGGTCAAACATCGACAAATCACTCGTTGGTCACTGCTAAACACAGGGGCCACGGGAAACATGCGAGAAAAAGAGCGTGGCAAATCACTCACCTTTTCCCCCGTGGCGACTGCTCATCAGCCAGGCAGAAACTGAGCGGGCGCGGGGACTGCGGAGCAACCGAGCACACGTCTGCTCTCCGCGACAGCCAGCCAGAAACTGAGCGAGCGCGGGGACTGCGGAGCAACCGAGCACACATCTGTTCTCTGCAACAGCCAGCGAGCAACTGACTGAGGCGACGCGTTGCGGCAGCTACGCATACGCGCGCGCGCGCTCCTAGCGTCCTCTGCTCCGCCCGACTGTGCATGCCCGCGCACTCCTAGCGCCCTCTGCGCGCTCCTACCGCCACCTGCGGCAACCACCTGCGAGAGGCTAAGACAGAAGAGCATTCCTACGCCCTCTTCTTGCGTTGCTCATTGGTCGTGACATCATCCCATTGTCTCAGAGCTACCCTGCTTTTTTTTTCACACAGTCGACACAACTGGACAAGGTCAATCTGCATTGAAGCCATGGCATGACGTCATCATTCACCTGCATGGGTCAAGGACGCATGCGCTCTAGACAGAGAACCTATTATTTATTGAATCACTATCCCAAGATTATTTCCTTTATTCTTCATTAACGATTGAATAGGAAACTATTGCAGAAGAGCACCATGCATGAAAGCTGATCATAGCAATTCGAAAGTCTTACTAAATGAGACTTGCAAAAGAACAAAATATCCTAACACGTAACTCCATCAACGGCTAATAAGAGGACTAGGCACTCAACAAATCAACAAGATGCGTCTACTCCATCCGACAGCCAGGCACGGAACTGAGTCATAATGCTTTTTCTCCTCTGTAAAGTCATGCATCTGTCCCTCTTGTGGTTGATTTCTGAACTAATTTAATCGCGAAATTATTAAGAATAGCACTATTCCCATCCAGGACAGCACTATCGTCAAGACAATAATGTTCCTTGTCAAAAAAGAAAAGATACAAAGCATCAACAAAGGAAAGCATGCATATCGGGGCATGTCAGAACACGTCAGGACAAATTGCACGACTGCTGGGCAACAGAGGAAAACAAACACTTGAACAGAGTGAAAAGACACTATCATCGGACACGTACACTACATTCTCTCATTGTAAATCCACTCATCACAAAATCCACCTGCATCATCGAACACCATTCACCAGTAACGAATCACACATCCGCACCCCATCAGAGGCAGACAGAACCACAGCGAAACTAAGCTCTTCCACTGACGGCCAACGCAATTGCTAGGAGCAGAATTAACGTTTCCAGACCCGACAGTGTCCAAGAGAGAAGTGAATCCTTGTGCCCCCTGCAGGCCGTTCTCATTGGTCGTGACGTCACCCTATTATCTCACGGCTACACTGTGTTTTTCCACTAATGCTCCTCTAGACAAGGTCAACCTGAAACAATAGTGTTGCGGTATGACGTCATCATGCAGGTGCGTGGCTCAAGGACGCTTACGCTCTAGACAGGGGACCTGTTATTTATTGAATCACAATCCCTAGATTATTTCCTTTATTCTACTATAATGATTGCATAGGGAACTATTGCAGGAAAACACCATAGATAAGAGGAGATTGTAGCATTTCATTCCCAAAGTCTTACTGTACAGGAAAAAGCAAAATAATGGTTCAGCAAGACATGTCCATCCCAGCCGAGAGCCATGCAGCTAAGTGAATAATGACGCTTTGTGCCTCCTGAATAAAGTCACACACCTGTCCCCCTCGCGGTTACTCTCTGAACTAAATGAATCGCAAAATTATTAGGAATAGCTCTGCTCCCATTCAAGGCAGCACTATCGTCATCATCAAGAATGGTCCTTGTACAAAAAGAAAAAGCTACATGTAGAGGGAAAGCATGTCAGACCAGGTCAGAGCATGTCAGCGCATGTTTGTCAGACAACAAGGGGGAAAAAAGCGAAAAGAAAGCCAGCATCAAACTATTTCTAAGCACACGCACTCCTCTTATTCAAAAAGTGCTCATCATAAATCTGTCCAGGACAATACACACCATTTTTCTATTGCTACACTTTTTTCCAGTAACGGTCAATGCATTGCTGTCAGGTGCTTCAATAATGTTGGCGTAATCGAGTTGAACTGAGCCTTTTCTGGTTGAATTGGATTTCAATCTTCTATTTACTCGGCATAATATGCACGACACAGTAGTACATACAGGGTATCAATATGTAGTCTGTGCATCTAAGCAGTAGCAGGGTCTCTTTTTTGATAGCATGAACGAGCAAATTATTCATTTAGAACACAGTTTTCAAAGTTCTGTGCTAGTGGTGATGACTTCGGATCCCCCTGGTTCAGCGGTTTTTGGGAAAATACTGGGCTACTTTTGCTGATTTGAACTGGGGAAGCAGATATATGGTGTTATTGGATGTAGCCCTAAGAAGGCGGGCCCTAACCCGTATGAAAATGCATTTTGCCTTTCTGCAGACTTCTTGTGGACTTCTTGTTTCCTGTCTTGACAGTGTGTTGACTTCGACTTCTTGTTGATCAAGTCAACAGGGATTGCTGTTGACATCATGTTGACAATCTTTTGAAGTACCTAGTGTGTACCTTGTGTAGACAATGTACATAGGTGCCGTTGTTGACAGTTTCTGGACTTTCTGTGCACCTATGTAACAAGTATTTATTTCGACCGTTTTATTTTATAGATGGATTTTGTATTATTAATTACTGCATTATCGGCCAGTAATGTCCCAGAGGTCGACCTCTAGGGGTACCGAGCATTTTCTAAGGGTGGGGGAAGGGGGCGGTATATATGTATAGAGGCATATTTGTGAATCTATTCATTGCGAGACAGGCTGTATGGGTAATATTAGCAATTTCAGGGTGAGTTCCAAAAAAACATGTTGGGTATACACCTCTCCTGAGAGGTAGACAGATCAGTGTTACCGTCTCTCTAAACAAAGCGGTATTTGAATCTGAACTTATGATCAAATGTAGTAACTTGAATGACACTTTGTCACCTTTTAGCTGCACACTAAAGCTCTAAATACATTTTCGTTGGCTTTGAGAAGGCGCTTTCTCGAATTATCTATATAAATTTATTATGCAATATATTTCCAACTTATACGACCACATCAAGATCATGCGCATGCGACAAGTTCGCTCCACATTTTGTCTCTGCGCGCCTCCGTGCTTCGCCCTCGCCTCGTCACGAAGGAGTCATCGCCATTAGCATCATCGGAATGTCGTCGTTGGAACGGTTGCAACAATGTTTGAACGGTATCAGCGCTCGCTCGTTCATATGTGAACAAAGGAGGCCGTGATTTTGCGTCGTATGGGGTAAGCTGTGTGATCGAAGTGTGTGATTAAGCTTCACTTGTATTTACACCATGACTGTTGTGCTGTAGGCTTTTGTTGTTTGTTTGGAGCAGCGGCTGCAGTCTTGCGTCCCGTCAGGTAAGTGTACAAGTATTAGTTCGTGGCCGGTGGTGTTGCTTCTGGTAATTTCATTCTCATTGTTGCAGGCCATGAAAGAACAAAGGAGGATATGAATTGGCGTCGTAATGGGTAAGCTGTGTGATCGAAGTGTGTGATTAAGCTTCAAATGTACTCACACCATGACTGTTGTGCTGTGGGTTTTTGTTGTTTGTTTCGAGCAGCGGCTGCAGTCTTGCGTCCCGTCAGGTAAGTGTACAGTTCGTGGCCGGTGTTGATTCTGCAATTTCATTTTCCTTCTTGCACGCTCTACTTCGTTGAACACAAAGCTGTGTGAAACTCAGTTTTACTCACTTGCGTTTGAACGTTACTAATTTGCGATTGCACGCCCTATTTCACACACATTTCTCTCCAGCGCTTCAGAGACGTCCCTGTCTCTGAAATTGAAGCGTTTACTGTTTCATCGTGGGTCGCCAGAAGAACAGCAGATCATTGACTGTCAATTGTGCGACGCGACACTACGTGGCACGAAGGATGTGTACGTGTGAAATACTTAACTACTGTGTGCGCGGGATGTTTTGTATGATTGTGTCGACGCTGGATACTACTTTCAAGGTATGCATTTTCGGAATAAAGTAGATACATATATAGTTTTGCAGTACTGCATTTCGTGTATTTTATGCGTGTTGAGAGTAAGTGAACATATGCACTCTTAAAAATGAACTTCACTGCATAGCACGCTCCTAGCCCACCATCAGCTCGAATGATATCGCTATGTGGCCTGATTTGTTCAAAAGGGTAGGCGCACGGCTTTTTTGTGACACTTACACTGTTCATAATTGTCAGAAAAATGGCGTACACCTCCCGTTTTCAGACAGATAACGATATTCGAGATGATGGTTGGCCAGGAGTGTGTTATGCGGTGAAGTTCATTTCTAAGAGTGTGGAGTCACAAGAAGTCCACAAAAAGTCTTCACATCATACGCGGGATGGTGTTGCAGAGTTATGTTGACAGTACACAGAAAGAGAACACAAAATGCCACAGCTATTCTGTAGCTAAATGTCTACAGAAAGTTGAGGGCCATAAGTCAACAAGAAGTAAACACATGATGTAAACATGAAAGCAACACAAACTCTGCAGAATGTTTGTTTTCCATGTTGACCTTGGTCTGTAGAAAGTAAACAGAAACTAAACACCCATTTTCATAAATACGAGGGGTGTTCAAGTCAAACCGGGACTTTCTGTATACTGGATGTGCAAATGACTCGCGCTACTTCTTTTTGGTCATTTTCACACGCGACAGGCCTTCGCGTTTACCACGTGGTGGTCCAAAGTTTGTGCAAAGCAGAAGACGCGTGCTGGACAAGATGGCCGACAACAATGTGAGCGCGCACATCGAATAGCGAATTGCCATGAAGTTTCTCGTGAACGAAAGCGTAAAGTCATCTGAAATTCACAGAAGACTTCAGGCACAGAAGACTTCACAGGACTTCAGTATGGCCACGATACACTTAGCGGAAAGAAAGCGTTTGAGTGATGCAAACGGTTCCGAGACGGCCGTACATCAGTGCAGGACGGGGGCGGCTCAGAGCCCAGTGTCAGAGTTCCTGAGAACATCCAACTTGTGGAGCGCGTGATCCTCAAGAACCGACGGATAACATGTCTCGATATCAATAGTGCATATAGTGTGATCAATAGTGCATATTACTGCTAGATTCTCAGTGCTGTGCATAAGGCGCTGAAGCAAAATCGGCGGGGCCTCATCACCAAAGGAGTCCTCCTCCAACAGGACAATGCACGCCCGCATACCACACATCTCACGACACGCATCTTACGGGAACTCTGCTGGGAGTTGCTGCCACATCCCCCTTACAGTCCAGACCTCGTCCCCAGCGATTTCCATCTCTTCGGACCACTGAAGGCGTACCTTGGGGGCCCAGCTGCGACGGTGAGGTCAAGAATGCGGTCCGACCATAGCTCCTCCGGACGCGCCGGTAAGGATTTCTACGCTTCTGGCGTCCAAGCCCTCGTGAAACGCTGGGACAAGTGCATTAGTGCCAGCTGGAGATTACGTGGACAAATAAAACTAATTTCTCGCCTGTAAGTTCATTTTACTTTGAAATGAAAAGCGAAAGCGAAAAATGAAAAGTCCCGGCTTGACTTGAACGACCCTGGTATACAGCACATCATCAGCATGGTAGGTGTCTTTCTTAATTAAGACTTTACTTTCAGGGCAGGCAGAGACACTGACGCAGCAGAGTAAAAATGTGTTGTAAGGTTGCAAGGTAACTTAGAATATACATGTGTAAAGGAGCAGTAATGGTATAAATCTGTGCGTAATACTTTGCTCAGACATGGCACCCATGAACATTCTCATCTCCTGTTCTTGTGTGGCTACGTTCCGAGGGTATCGAGGGACATCGGAGAAGGGACCTCAGTCAAAGTTTTCCTAATGTGATATAACCCATATGTTCATTTTCACTTACGTTATTACAAATATTTATGCATTTATCTTGACATCTAGTCATATATACAGGGTGCCCATGCTAAGTGTGAACAGATTTTTTAAAAATATATCAATCACTTTTTCCGAGATGAAATCAATTGCAATATAGCATATGCTGAAGGGCACTCCCTAGGGGGGCATTAACAGACTCCTAAGGCAATGTCTTAATTAACTTTCAATAATTAACTTTTTAATTATAAAAGCTACGAAGTTGCTCCAATGAGAACATCTGATCTCTTCGGTCACCAGATACCAAAACCGTTTTCAGAACGAAAATCCGTTCGGTAGATCGTCCACAAAAAATTCGTGAAGGAACGCCATTTTTTTCTTTATTTGGTTTATTGCGCAGCTTCAAAGAAGTGGCTTTCCTTTACCCCCAGTGTGAGAGAGTGAAAGAGCACAGTGCCGCCTCATGCGTCGAAGATTAGCTTTAACTTGCGGAAACAAAACAAAAACACAAATCTATCGGGTGACTCTATCGCGACTGCCTTTATCTTGGGCTGCATTTTCTGTTTCCTTTTAATCTTTTTCCAGGACGCAAGAGGCGATAGTGTGCTCTTTCATCCTCTCGTATTGGGGGCGAAGGAAAGACGCGTCTCTCGAGATGCGCAATGAATAAAATAAAGAAAAAAATGGCGTTCCTTCACGAATTTTTTCCGGACGATCTATCGAACGGACTTTTGTTCTGGAAACGGCTTTGGTATCTGGTGACTGAAGAGATCAGATGTTCTCATTGGAGCAACTTCGTAGCTTTTATAATTAAAAAGTTAATTATTGAAAGTTAATTAAGACATTGCCTTAGGAGTCTGTCAATGGCCCCCTAGGGAGCACCCTTCAGCATATGCTATATTGCAATTTATTACATCTCGGAAAAAGTGATTGATATATTTAAAAAAAATCTGTTCACACTTAGCGTGGACACCCTGTATACCCCATAATGCAGAAAGAGTAATAATACAGCACAGAGAAATTATTCTTCCTTCTTGATAAGTTTATTTAGGCCATGCTCATGTATTCCTCACTAATGATCCAGAGCCCTGTGGTTGACATGTTACTTGATGTATATTTTACATACCGGCGTACAATAGGAAAACAATGACATCAAATGATGTTTTTGGGTTCATGGGGTTCATGGGAAGTAAAATAGTAACAATATCGCTCGTCAGCTACTACTTAAACAAGGTGACTTAGCAATCTGTGAGCGGGCTGGGATGTGTATTCATACCTCCTTGGTTCATTTTGACATGCCAGGACTCCAGATTCCTAAACACACCACCAACGACCTCCATGTGCCAGAGTACACGACCTCCAAGTTGATAGCGTGCTCTGTTCTTCTTACATGTAGGTCGTTTGGATGTGTGTAGGAATCTGGTGTCGTGGCAAATCAAATGAACCGAGGATGCATGAATACAGGTCCTGGCTCGCTGCCAGATTGCTAAGTCACCTTGTTCAAATAGTAGCTGACAAGCGATATTATTACTATTTTATTTCTGGTAATGGAGCTCGCATGAACCCCGAAGCATCATCTCATGTCATTGTTTTGCTGTTGCATGTCAGTTTGTAAAATATATATCAAGTAATTTTTTTGTCCTGGGCTTCCCGAAGTTCGCTTTGATTGCAGAGAGAGGAGAGGAATGCGTGAGCATGGCCTTGATAAACTCACGGAAAAGAGGGGGACAATTCTCCGCGCTGTATAAGTATATGTACTAGTCTTAATAAAATTATTGTTGCAGTGGAAACTGTGTAGTGAACCTGCATATACAGGGCATGTGCAGATAAACGTAAGTGGTGCTTTCACACTTAGTTTGTTGTCTACTTAATTGACTACTTCTGGTGGCACGTGATAGCGCATTTATGTGTGCGAAAGCTACAGAAAAATTGTGGAAGCCATAGTCGGCGTATAAAATAAACAGAGCATCGAAAACATCGGCTTCCATGTGTTAGAGTTTGGCAGCATGGAGTTCTCAGGTGAATTGTGTGCAAGTACCATTAGAGGCACTACAGATGAGCATCCATGTGGGGACATCGTTTCGGTTTCTGCACCGATGCTCGCCTAGCAGTGCATGAGTACAACTCTCCTGAGACCGCCATGTTGCCCTATTCTGTTGCACAGAAGCCAATGTGTTCATCTCTCGGTTTATTTTATACGATGAGTATGACTTATGCGTTTTTTTTTTGTAGATTTCGCAAGCATAAATGCGCCATGGTGCACCACCGAAAGTTTGTAGGGTAAGTACACATTGAGATACGTGTTTGCAAATTACACTTACGTTTATCTGCAATCTGCACACACCCTATAGTGAAGGCATATGAATATAGGGAAGTAAACTGGCAATCCCAACGTGTTGGAACCATGGGTTTTGACTACTGATGCTGTGAATATACGATACAGTCAATTTTTGTAGGCGTCTGCAAAACCTCAGTATAGACAGGTTTTACTGTAGTGCGCTACACCTGTGTATTTCTTTTACCTTGTCACATTGAGCGCTGCATTTTCTGCAATATTACCAACAATTGAACAAGTGCAGTCAGATGTTTTAAGTATACAACCTGTATGTTACATGTTCCCTTATTTTTCTACTGTACTAGGCAAGGCGCAATTTTAGATATCCATGTATTTACCCTAACATTTAGTCTGCACCCTATAGTCAAGTCACCGCTTGTGTAGTCAAGGTGCAATAATAAATACCCATGTGTTTACCCTAGTGCCTAATATAACCGTATGTTACATAATAACTTGTCACTGCTGTACTAGTTAAGGTGCAATAAAAATACTCATGCCCTCTCTACCACCATTGTATTTGCTAGTAGCTGACTAGTCTGTATCTTGTGGCACACCATCCTCTTTTTCGGAAAATCCAACTCATGCCCTTTTTCCTTTTTTTTTTTTTTTGCTATACTCTTCACGATGCCCTTTCGCGTGTGGCCAGCAACGGCAAGCCTATTTCGACCTCGCCCTAGGACCCATTGAATCGAGCTTCGAGACCAGTGGGTGCCAACTGGTTCGCTTAGCTAGAACCCATTGGATCGACCTGGGAGCAGGGTGTCGAACCGAAACGTTTTTCGTTCCGGTTACATCATGAACGATCCGGTACCTGTTCTGCTCCGGAGTAAAAAAATAACGGTTCATACCTGTTTTTAACCGGTTCCGCTTCTGCTTGGAATATTCATCCCCACAAAAAAAATCAATGTTATAAAATGTAAACCCGTCTATTCCGCATACGCGGTATTTAATACCAATAGACAGCTGTGAAATTGGTAGCTCCTGGTTCCTGTAGGTTACTGTCTGTTCAAATGGGCTTTCTCCTTTATTGAAGCGCATGTTACAAACGGACTTGTTTGTCGTGATGTCTTACGTAAAGTACTTTCTTACTGGGTTGGAGCGATTGTGTCCCATCCGAATGTCTGTTGCTACTGTCTAGCCAGCAAGCACCACCGCACGAGTACGACGCAAATCAAGGAAAACCTTCATTAACAAACGCGCTCGACGGCTCCGTTTTATTTCCTTCGTGTCCTGTCCACAAAAGAGTTGCCACGTTGCACGGGCTTGCCCTCGCGTATACGTAAATGTATTCAACTTAGCTGCTCTCAAACAAGGGACGCGTTGCGCGACATTACCGATAAAGAAGCCGTTATGCAGCCCCCTTGGGTCGCTGTTTAGTTGAGGAGAGTTTGGGGGGATCAAATTAAAACGAACACTACTGCACATTGCTAGAGAGTCACATGTACCTCGACCTAAGGGTCATACTATACCGACATACATTCCACCGTAACCGTAACCCTCGTATAGTATCCATGACATGACTTCAGAGCACACGACGTCTGTTTCATTCGCTTATCCGTAGTCCAAACCGGTGAAGTTTTTTCTTCACCGAAACCGTTAAATATATTTTTCGGTTTCCCTCCTGAGCGAAAAAAACGTATACGGTTTCGATTCCGTTCCGGTTCGCACCAAAATAGCGTTTTCTTTTTTGTTTTTTTTTTTTTTCGTTCCGGTTTTCGGTTCGCTCCGACACCCTGGCTGGGAGACCAGTTGATGCTAACTGGACCAAAACCAAAAGGTTTGGTTGTCTAGAAGCCATTAGATAGAGCTGGGAGCCCATTGTATTCCAGTTGGTAACTACGGGAATGCCAATTATTTGCAATGGGAGAACCAATTGGTTCTAAATGGTTGAAAACCAATGGGTGGCCGAAAACACAAGTGGAACCAATTAAGCGCAACCACTTGGTTCCAATGGGAAATTTTCCAACTGGTCCCGTTCATTTTTTTGACTGGGTGGTCCCACAGTGTTACCAAGCTAGCGGAGCGTGCCTGTGAAGCATTACTCTCCGGTTTTGGTTGTACGATGGGCCCACGTCTAGAAGTCTGCAGTGTTCAGGGTGATGCTTGCCATAGAAGGAGGAACGTCCAACTACAGGGTGCGGCACTCAAGTGTGTCACATTTGCGCCACTTCATAAGACAACAAGATAAAGTCCAACTCGCCTGAAATTTTGCACAGTGAGAGCCATTTTCCTGATTTGTTTTAGCATTCCTTGCGGACGTCGTCTGTTCGCGCACACAGGAGAGAAAAATTGTTCGAACTTTTGACCCCATGCATTTTCTGTGGCCTATTTCCGGTTATTTTGGGGACACTGCGTTGGCTAACCGCGTTTCATAACGAGTTTCGCCACATCACACACAGGTGGTGAAACCCTTTTAAGGGTGTTTTTTTAAACGCCCATTATAAGAGTGTTTTATAGGGAATACACCTAATTGAAGGGTGTTTTTGAAAACACCCTTCACTCGGGCGTCAAGGCAACACCAAAGGTGTGCGCCATAGGACAAGCCATTTACACCAAAAAAGTGTGAATAAGTTTACTGTATACAATTAAGAGAAGGGCGCATTACGCCTCCTGCACAGACTAAAGGTGGTGCCTTGGGTGGCCACGTCGCGGTGGGAAAGCGCACTTTTTGTGTGAGTCGTCCAATATCGAAACCATTGAAAAGTGCATGTTACGGGATTCATGAAAGTCGAAAATGTGTGAATTGGTTGTTTAACTTTGCGGATTTCCATCTCTTTCAACTTCGCACGACTATTTTCGGTCCTCAGCGGTCAATAAGGCATAAGACTATACATATGAAAAAAACATGCACGCCAGCTTTATTACAATGATGAAGGAACGAATAACCGAGAGACACGGGACACGAAGACAAGCACAAGAGAGTTTTATCGATCAGCTTTATTACAAATCGTTTAGCTTTTCTTCGTGCGCACCGTACTTGCATGTGCTTTCTTTTATCCTTTATACAGCGACCTTGCAAACGTTGCACCTACAGCAAAAGGATGCAGAAGTCTCACTACCTGAGTCGGACAAAGCGACAAGGTCCAAGCTAGTGGAATTTCGTGTTTGAATTGAACACAGATCACAACATCACTCAACACAACGCGAACGGTATACCGTCTCAACAAAACCAATTAGGGCCATTGGCATAACAGAAGACAGAGAGTCTACGGTGTAGCTTATTTTGTGATACGTACGTTTGGCGGCCGACACCAATCTTCTTCTCCTGTCCACTTCGTGTGGATTTGGAGGGAAACTCTAGAACCTTGTACCCGGTGGGACATTTTGGGGTCCCGAAAAAAAAAAAAAGGTCCCTGGTTGCGTAGGCGGTAATAATGGTCCCGCGAGGTTCGGGGCACCAAAAAAATACGGCAGGCGTTGTGGAGAGCCGATGAAACGGATCCTAGTCGACCAAATGCTATCAATCGCCCTCCTGATTTGATGAAATTGGGAGACATAGGCTTTGTTAGTTAACATTGATGTTAATTAACAATAAAAGCCGCACGCCATTCAATGATTAACATAAAAGCGATTACATTCGTTGCATCGGTTGTATTGAGCGCATTGTGTCTGTTCTTTCTCTTCCTCTCTCTCTCTCTCTTTGTATTCAGTGGAGTACAGACAGGTAATTTCTTGCAGGATGTCGGAAAAATTGTACCTGCGTTCTTTTAGGACAGGGCGGAATACAGAGGAGTAAGCAATGAGGCACGTTACCTTCTGTATTCGTACTGATAGAATAAAACACAATAAACGCTTTAAACGGAGCTCAGTCGCCTGGCTCTGACCCCACGCTCGCTGTACGGGGGGGTCGTTGGATGTAGTTCCGAATTCAACCTGGATGCTAGTGTTTTCCTATTGTTGGTCGGACAAGTTTCACAGTTGTACTGTCGTACTTTCTATGTCGATGAACTGTATCTTCAGCAGAAGTGGAGTTGCAAAGGCAATGAAGCAATGAATGACAAGGCGACAGCTTTTATTGTCTATAAGCATCGACACGGAAAAGATGCAGGGGACAACTGTACAACTCGTGTCTCCTCCTCCCCCTTTTTTTTTACATTCAACCAAAGCTGGGGCGCATTATGACCCTTATTGTCGATGCGCGACAAAAATCTGGAATCATCATCATTTTACATTCAAGTTGAAACAAACTCAAAGCTCGTGTCTCACCAACAGCAGAGAAATATAGCATGCAGAGAACTAGTGCAGCGAATGATGTCGCTTTTATGTTACTCATTGAATGGCGTGCAGATTTTATTATCTATGAACAGGTGAAAAAGAAAGACCTATGTCTCCTTTTGCAACAAATGGCTCCCCATTCATCATCTTAAAAATAAAGTTGTCGTTTTCAAGAAATTGCGAAAGCGAATTCTAACACTCCGTCGGCTGTGATGTGTTTCATCAGTTATCCACAACCACGCCTCCGTATTTTTAGGCGCGAAAGTGTCTACAAGACCATTTTTCTGCCTATACAACCAAGGACCAGTTTTGCCTACATCCGACATTCTATTTGTGCACCTAACGACGCTACAGTTTGCGCGGTACGGCATTACTTTAGCACCTATCAATTCAGGCGCGGCTTGACCGAAGCCAGGTTGCGATTGAAAGCGTACAAATAGCCATAGAGAACCGAGCCTACTGACACAACTATAGTTCCTATTGCTGTCGCCAGGACTTTCGGTGGCGCGGCGGACGCTTTGCACGAAGCGTTAAATAGAAGTCTTTTCATTTGCACTGTACAGTTGGTCACCCGCTTCCTGTTTACGAACGACAACGATAAGAAGTGTGGCGTCGTCACTCGAGACAACTTTACGGAATCCACATCTACCTATCCGGTCTGCATCACCCTTTACGTCAAGACACCAGTGTCTTACTTCGTCGATAAGAACCTTGTGAAGATTGTTCTGACCAGTTACATTGAACGTGAGTACGCCTTCATTAATGGGAGCGATATTACCGAACAGTTCGACAGAAGCAAGCTTGGTATCAGGCCAACTTGAAGTTCTGCAATCAGAGCGTCTTTGTCACGGGATACCCATAAACCAGCTAGTTCTTGGTGCTGCTTGCTCGTACACAGTCAGGTATTTGTAGCTATTTTGTCCACTTGTGTGTGGTTAACCGTACCGCGCGAACAAGCTAAGCCCCACCATCCTCACACAAAGCAAGCAAACTGAGTGCAGACAGGAGGAAAAATAAACGAATCAGGAATGCTGCGCAATCGAACCCTGTACAATGTAGTTATTTGTTAGAAGAAAAACGAAAGAGGAGGAGGATAATCGCCAAAAGACGTGAAGATGACGATCTTCGCAATGCTGAATCAGCTGGAACAGCTGATGTTATGTTGTTTTGAGCGCAAGGTTCGCGCAAGCCACAACGTCTGTGTCCATTGTGGGTTCGTTACCGACCACTAATGGGGCCCCGGAAGGGCCGTCAGCGTTACTGCGCACGGTCCGTCGACTGCTACCTTAGGAAAGAAAGTGCCGCTCCGCGCCATACTGGCACAGGTGCGACAGCTGTCATCCCTTAAAGTGCCCTTCCGGAGTCGGAAAACAGCATTTATTTTATTCAGTCGATAAAAAGAAGGGGCCTCAAGGATTCTATACGCAAAACTTCAATCCTGTTTACGAACGCTGTGCATTTCTGTCAATTTTTGAAGATCTGCTGAGCCTCCACAAGTTTCGAAGACGCAAGGAGCGGTTGACGTAATGATAAGCCCACAAAACTGCAATGGTGTCATGTTCTGGGAAGGCACTCGTCTCCTAGCGACGACGCCGGTGTCCGGGAGGGTCACATGGAGGAGAAATCACGTGACGCTGATCAAAAGAGGGGAAACGGGACAGATCGCTTCTCCTTCCATGGGATCTCTGCGCTTCGAGGGACCCTTCCAGCAGCATTAGCAATGCATTGGGTGCGCGCTCGCTGCGCGTGCACAATGGATTGCCAAAGCTACTGGAACGGTCCCTCGAAGCGCAGGGATCCCGCAGGGCTGAGCGAGAATACGGGGGCTTGTGCTTTCTCGAAGGTCGGAGCGGTCGGTTGGGTATGTCACGTGGGGCTCCGCTACCGGAGTGCAAAAAGTGAGCCACCGAGAAGCCGCGAAAGACAAGAACGTTGCCAGATGAGAGTCGAGCGCTCCGTCGCAACCTAACATGACGTCACAGTTCTCAAAAATAAAAATTAATTTACTCCAGCTTTCGCATTACGTAGAGCCAAAATATTTTGCAGGAATGTAAAGTGAGACAAAAAGATTTCGGTAACATAACTCTGGTAGGATTCTGAAGACACGAGATTTCGTCCGTAGTGGCACTTTAAAGGAAATACAGAATGTTTCTTAGCCTTTGGCCAAGCTCGCACACTCGAGAAACGTGCATCTTCTTGCAGGTCGTCACGTCACCAACTATTCATAATTGATGATGAAGTGGGCTCATCAGATTGAACACGTTAAATGGGCTTATCAGTTCTACTATTATTCGCACAAAGTGGGATGTGTTCCATCATGGTGAAATCACCATCAAAGGTATGGTATCACCATTAGGCATGGCGCAGTGTTCATACGCTGTTTACATGGGCGACAACCAGACTGAGGATTTCGTTTTATTTTTTTTTTACTTTATTTCGTGGTACGTTAAAGGCCCTTGGGCACTACATAACGGACGACGGACACAGCACATATAATAACCTACAAGAATACCTAACACACTATGCACATACTATGTGGGTTAACATGGGTTATACAATTATAAATTTACAAAGACACAAAAGTGGTTTGTCTGGTTTTTCCGTGGATTTGTCGTACGACACCAGGTATCGACAAACCTTCTTCCGAGAAAAAAAAACTACTTATACGCGACTATAATTGCTATTGCCTTTTCTGGGACGACCTTCATGTCTAAACATTCTTACTTTGACGCCGTGGGGTTTATGAACAGGAAATTTTTATCTTGGACAGCAAATTTATTTCCGAGACCGGAGGGTTTAGTTGACTCCCCCTTCTACTTTCCTTTCTTTTTCGTCCACAGTACTCATGCACCTGGAGCAGTGAAGTTGCAATCCAAGTGGTTTAATGTGCTGAGATCGCGATAAATACGAGGAGCCTCTGACGAAATCGGACGAAATACTCTGGGGGCATAATGTAGGGCTTCGAACTATGAGCTGCAAAGATACCATCGCGTAGATATATATAGTGTGTGTGTGTGTTTGTTTTCCTCGTCTCTTCTTGCCTTGACAGAATTTTTACAAAAATCTATGAGAGCAGCGTAGATGTGTCCTTCGCAGTTGAGTTCTAGGGCCAGGCGGACATCTTCTCGAAGGAAGTATACAACTACAAGATTTGTACTTACCTAAAATTCATTACTGAACTTTTTAATTAGGGGATTTCGGGGAAAGCGAAACAGCAGATTGGGAGACTATCCTAGTTGCAAGCCATTCCACGTTTAACAAATCCTGAAACACGCGCGTGCGTTAAAATATCCATCCCCGAATTTTGATATGCAAATCAGCCGAAACCGCAGCGACCGCGAACGTCGCGAGTACAGCGCTCATTTCAGATCAGAGGGCCGCGTGATTTGGAGCGATGGAGATGATTGGAGTAGGTGCCGCTCAGCTGGCCAGATTAACCGCTCTCCAGTCCAGATAAGCCACCGTCGGTGAAGGCGATGCGCTCCTCAGGCGCGCTTTTTTTCGGTTTCGGCTCATTTGCATACCGAAGTGGACCTCTACCGAAGAAATGTCGCCGTGATGTAAACATGAAGTTGGTAGACATAACGAAACCGAAACAGGACTGACGGAGACCACCGCCGTTTCACAAAGCCGTATTCCTTCACGAAGGTCAAGGGTCGCCTCTTTGTATTAATGGCACACACAAATAAGGTCACGGTTTTAGTCACTTTGGTGTCCTCATTCGCGTTCCAGTCCGGAAGCCACCCCGCCGGTATCTCAACGGCTTGGCCGGTTATTCGCTCGTTCTTCCGGTTGCCAGTAGAAAGATGATACCGGCAGCCTTTTGCTGGTATTTGTGGCTCAAGACCCTAGACAGAGGCTTTTTCGGGGTTTTCCCTTCAACATTCCACTACAGCATGAATAAACCTGGAGTGTAGACCGAACGCCGCGGTCACCAGATAAGGAAATTGGGCCGTGGGCACAGGGTCGACAACCGATGGTCTATCCTGTACCCACACCAGTCGGTCAACTGATGTCTGTGTTCCAGTTTCCGTCCTCCTGACAGCCTTCTCAAAACACTGCGCAATGATCCCTTGGAATTTTTTTCTCGTTTTCTTAGTTATTCATTACATTCTTGTGTTTAGAGGGGCACAGGAGCAGTGGTGGGGCAAAGCTATTGGTGGGTGTGTCAAGCCAGTAAGAACTTTAAGCCGTGTACGACCATCACGAGTTCTCCGCCCGCTAAGAAGGTTCGTTTGCGTCGATGCGTTTTTCAAAGTGAGTGGCGATCCAATCCGGTTGTTCTAATCCAATCCAATGTAGGGTTGTTTCCTATTTATAGCAATCTCGAACATCAATAGTCCAGCCGCATACAGCAACATATGTTTCTGCGTATCATCTTGAGCGAGTACTCTCTGTGTCTGTGTACTCCTCCTCATCCCCCAATTTCTCTTTCCCGGACGTTCCTCATTTCCCCTCTACTACTACCACCTCCCTTCCCTCGACCGGTGTTTTTCATTGCAAAAGGTGGCGACACTAAGTCCACCGTGGAAAGAAAAGAAGGCTCAGCGCAAGAGCTAGTTGCATCATCTCGAAAGTCAATGTCGTAATCCTGTGCGGAATGCTGTTCGTTATTACGACTTAGTTCGCGCTTGCTTGGTGTAGAGACACCACGTACCTTCCCAGAGAAGCCAAGAGCGACTCGTCCCCTTCAGGCTCCTGAAGATGGAAGGGCCCGCGGTAGCCATCTTTAGAAAGCGCCACCGAAAATATAGGGCTACCGGTAGAATGGAGCAGAACGAGGTTATACAACTAATAATATGTAGGGAACTGCATATAAACCGCACAACACGAAAAGCAGTATATAAAAGTGGCTTTCTTGTTACATTGATTTTTTGCTATAGTAGTTCCGGTGTACCAAGTTGGCGGCGCTGTTGTACCACCTGACGTTATTTGTTTGTAAACAGGGAGAGGTCTATATTCAGCTATGGATATTTCACGGCTCGCGCTCTTTTCTTGAACGATAGAGTGGATTTCAACGAGGATTGTTTCCTGTTCTGTCATCTTGCTTTTGCCCGAAATTCCCTAATGAAAGAGTTAAAAAACGAATTTCCAGGAATTAGCCGTCTTGTAGTTACATGCTCTCTTCCAGAAGATGTCCGCCTGGTCATAGAATAAACTGTAAAAACGCCGCTCTCACAGCGTTTTTTCTTATATTTATTTATTTATTTCTATACGTTGAGGAACCGCAAGGGGGTGTTACACAACGGAGGGGCAACTAGACAAACAAGGAAAAAGACAAGCAAGACAAGCATTCAAAAAAGCAAAAATATCTCAAACATTCACTATCGGCGCCGCACAACAGAATAGATGCCCAGGACTCACTCAGAAATGGCGTTAGATGAATAAAAAGGGAAAGAATGCGACGGTCGAGGTGAGAAAATGAAAGAAAAAAACAGGTGGCGGAAAGTGACACTGGAATGATCATGAGACATTAAACCATGTTTTGTAGTGTTGGAATCTGGCAACCTTAAAGCGGGCCAGGTCTTGAATGAAAACGAGGGACTCCGGCAGGTGATTCCAGTCCCCAATAGTCTTAGTAATGAAGGAGTACATGAAAGAATTAGTATGACATTGTGGGGGTCTAATGTGGTGAGAGTGGTCGTGACGTGAAGAAACGTATTCCGCAGGGGGGGAAAGACGATCATGAGTGTTTCTGTTGTACAATAACTTATGGAAAAGGACCCAGACGGGAGACCGTTCGTCTGAATGTGAGATTATCAATGCCAAGGTCTTGTTTTAGTCCCGAGACACTACAGTCCGAGGAATAATTGAAGGTGATAAAACGTGCGGCCCTGTTCTGAACTGATTTCAGGGCATGTATCAAATACTCCTGGTGTGAGTCCCAAACAGCAGAAGCGTATTCTAATTTGGATAGTACGAATGCCCGATAAGATATGATTTTGATGTGAGGCCCCAAGCAGCACGCCAATATTGGTCCAATATTGGCCCAATATGGGCTGCCAATATTGGACCAATATGGGGAGTGCAACCAGGCTCCATATTGGTGCAATATGGGCTGCCCATATTGGCACGCCCATTTTGCGCCAATATTGCCAATATTTCTGTGATAACACTTACGGGGAGCCCGTGTAATAATAAAGCATTATGCTGTATAATATTCACTACTTTTGTATGATTTTTGCTTTTTTATTTCTGCGGATCTAATTGATCCACGTTCACATCACTGCAAAAAAAAAAAGAACGAAAAAAAGGAAAGAAACACGGCATTGCCCAAACACACACAAAAAAAAAAACGAAGAACAGGTGCTACGCCCGCGCTGAAGATCACAAGCAGTCCCACAGAACTGCCAATACCTAAGATCCCTCAGAAGCCTTCATTGGGATTCCAATATTCTGTGGACGAACAATTTCCACACCCGCTCCGAGAATACAAAGCAGCGAAACACTTTCGTGGCGGTGACGGACACACGCCAGAGCAATTTACACTGCTTGCAGCAACTTGAAATCACCTAACTTTACAGAATAGCCATCCCTTCTTATCAAACATTGTGTTTTTTACTTGACCTGCCGCATTTTCGTTACCATTACAGCACCCAGCGACATTTTAGCCCTATGAAACGTCCGTTCGGGCTGTCGCGCATGCGCATTAGTTGTAGGACGCGTGATTACGCTCAAACAACTCGCTTGCTCACAGTCGGCTCGACCGATTGGCATTGGCATCGCGAAGGAAGATGGCGGCGACTTTCAAGACGTGGAATGTTGAGGTGTCGAACTCTAGCGAACTTTACGTTGGGAATGCCAAGTACGTTGACTGTTTCGAACAATGTGTATCATCTGCGGGAAGTTGTTGAATGTAACGATGTAGTGAATAGGGTATTTCACACGCTTCAACGTTCAATCTTGCCGTGCTGCTTGGGCATTTGTACAACAAGGCTACGTACCCTGTTCAGTCAATATGGGGTTTACGCGTGCAATATGGGGCCCATATTCCCAAGATTTTCCCAATATTGGCTCAAAGTGGGCAATATGGGGCCCATATTGCCAGGATTTTCCCCATATTGGCTGAAACTGGGCAATATGGGGCCCATATTGCCCATTTTCAGCCAATATGGGGAAAATCTTGGCGAAACGGGTCCCATATTGGACCCGTATCGCCAATGACCAGCCAATATGGGTCCAATATTGTGTGCCGCTTGGGGCGGAGCAAGTGCAAGATGGCGGCGAAGATATCCTAGGGTCCTGTTAGCTTCAGACACAATCTTATCAATATGCAGGGACCAACGCATTGTAGAATCTAAATGCAAGCCTAGATATTTATACGTGGGAACAATCTGCTCGTATATAAAGTATATATCGTAAAAGTATATCGTATCGTAAAAGTAAGTATCGTATAAAGTATAACTCGTATGTAAAGTAAACCCGTATACCGTATATAAAGGCTAAAAAAAACACACTTTATGTAGGGGAACACTGGGTAGCTTAAGTTTGAATCAACGCTCGGGTCAATCACTCAGTTCACATGTTTTTTCTTTTTTTGTGTGTGTGTATGTGATTTTTTTCTTTGTTCGCAAAAGTTGTCTTTATTAGTTGTCGAAAGCTTCTTTCCCCCTGTGGCGTAAGTGTGCTGCCGCGTACCCGTCAGGTGGCGGAAAACAAAGGAGTCGCACCGAGAGGAAGAGGACACCGGGACGCGTATTTCGAAACCCTGATCGATACAGAAGAGCGGCGGCGGCGGCAGAAAAAAAGCCCGAAAACCCGATGCGTTTGCTGTACGGACGCCGACGGCGACTATTTGTAAATTGTACGCATCGCCCACGGTGCAGGGCGGAGGGTGGATGTGCTGGAGAACAAGGTTAGGTTGGAACACGCACGTAATTTTGAAGTTCTTTACTATGTGTTTGGATTGCAAGCAAGGGTGGGTCAAATTTGAATACCCGCGTCCCCTTTGACTGTAGATGAGACGGAACGTTACGAAGTTATAGTTGAAACCAGAGAGATATTCGGATAATGTGTAGCGCCATATACAGCAAGAGGGCAACAACTGTTAATTTGAACGTTCGGAAACTGCCACACAAGGAACAGTATGTCCAGTCGTACTGTTAATGTCAATATCGTTCTTTCCCTGTCTGATGTAGTATGTGCCTCGACCCACATTCGAAGCACATCAAAACAGTCTCTTGCGTCAAAACAGTTGCCATTTAGGAGCCTCCACTGGTAATTGATATGCTGTTAGTAAACGAGGTGCGTAGAATTGATCCACTGTGCTGAACTGTCAATACGACGTGTCATACTGTGTGTTGCTGTAGAGATGTGTAATTCTAAGGCCGAGACATACACTGAAGGCAGGAACACAAACGGGCTATCTGTATTTCAATGCAAAAGTGAAGACCATGTTGTACTACAAATGTCAGCACACACATTTATACAGGTCCCAATAGTTATTATACTCTAGGAAATTTTTGTAAGTTTTGTTATGTTTTGCAACATCAACAACAGCAACAAACTTGCGGGCGAGTCAGTCGAATGACAGATGTGGCCTGACTTGTATTGAAGAAAAATGATATTGTGTCAAATAAAGAATCATGTAATGATTGGATATTTGTAATAAAGAGACAGAGATTGTAATCGAGCAGCATCGCTTTGACACTTGCATGGGTGAGACTGACTTTGACGGCTGGCTGTCGCTGCATCGAGCTCTTCTGAGTGGGCATAGAGGACCTACAGTCAGGAAACAAGTGTGTGTTGTTCACACTTGACACATGTATTTCAATCAAAACTGGCAAATTAATTCTGTATGTCTTAAGCTGGGTTGCACTATAGTGCAGATTAGACCTGCGTAAACTTGACAGTGCAGTGCCATGGACTGTGCAGGCAATGGCTCATTTGTATATGCTCGCTAATTGAATGAAAATTCTAAGATTTAAATTTTTGCTAGTGACACTTGGAATATCTGTTTTACGTATCGGAACCTTCAGTGAAAAATATTCAAAGAAAACTATGTTGGCAATTGGTGATTTTTTTCAAGTTATCAGTTGGTTACAGTTTACACATTTTTTGTACAGAGCAGTGTCCAAAGCTCTCTTACTCATATCACTTGATGTATCTATCGCATGTTCATTTGTCTGTCACACAAACAGGGTTACAAGGGATAAGAGCGTTCACACAGGCCAACTTTCTGCACGAACTGCACATTCATGACCGACTCAAATTGGAGGGAATCTGTCACCGAACGAAACCTTCAGAAATTGGTTCTGCTTTGGCAAGTCGGCGAGAGGAGCATTGTCACATGACTTATGCCATCACTTCCAATGGTGATGCAATTTTATTTGTGTCATAGTGCCGTACTACTATTATTAGATTGCAGGTGTAGCTGAAAAATAATAGTCTTTAAAAGGTCAAAGCTGCAGAAACATCCAGTTGGCATTTCTTAAGAGAATGTTGTTCTCTTGGTGAAATAAGATGATGTGAGATTGTTTGTCTGCGGAGCTGCCTAGTTGGTACTTGTGTATACGCAGATTGCACCGCCTCGAAGTTGGTCTCTGTGAACACTGCTTAAAGAACAGCCACAAGGCATGCTTTGGAATCCTTCTCTACCTGACTTGTAAACAGCAATGACTGTTATGTCATTCCGCAGGTGAGACAGCACGTTTGCATCATGAGACGACACGAGTGCTGTGCACCAGTTCGGTACAGAAGACGAATGAAAAGCGCAGTGTATCTTCCATGTGACCCTGAAGCACAACTGACAGCAGCCAAAGAGCACATTTGTACGATGCTTCACGCAAGAAATATGTAAACAGAATCCAACTAATAACTCGAAAAAAGTCACTGAGTATCAATGCAGTTCGTTCTCAGAATATTTTTTGCTGGAGGTACTGGCCCACTTGCACGAAACTTCTGCTAGGATGCTAACCTTGAGGCATTTCCTTTGACACAACTCTGGCAGTGCATTTCGCTTATAGGAGAGTTTATGTCAGTAGCATGTGACAAAAGTACTAGCAAGGCGGTGCCAAAGGGAATTCCTCAAGGTTAGGACCCTAGCAGAAGTCTAGTGCAAGCAGGCCCTGGTACTTACCCAAAAGTGTCCAAAGTAAAATTCAAATGTTGATATATATTTAATTAGTGAGCATATGCAAATAAGCCACTCACTGCACAACTCATCTTTAGCGAAAGTTCTCCAATAGCACCAACTTTCTATGAATTATTCCTACTGGGAACCTTCACGAAAGAAGTCGAAAAGAAATGGGACGTGGACAACAAAAGGAGTAACAATTAAATGGGGTGTTTACACTCCGGCAGTTTATTCCATGTAGCAGCTGCAGTTTTTGAAATCTAATCTGCAATATTGTAAATTGTGGTAAGCAGACTTCTGGTAGGACTCACATGATGTGAGGCCATATTCAGGTATGTTTGGTATCAGAGGGGTAGTGATTCTATTGGTAAACATATTGATGACACATAGTAGATCCTTCCTAGATACATGTAGTAATCAAAATGCATGTAAATTCTGTAAAAATATGCCTTATGAAAGAATATCAGGTGCCCTGTCTAGTCCTTATGTATGAAAAGGGGGGCCATTCCCCCAAAGCCCTGAGATCAAGAGGAAAGTGTTCTCCTGCACCCACCTTCCAAAGCCTGCATACATACAAACATACATTATATCAATGTAAACAAAGGGGTTGTGTTGATAGGCCTGGTGGTTATGATGTTTTCATTGTCATCACCCATACTTGTGTTTGATCAAAAGTTGATTGCATTGAAAAGAGTTTTGTTAAAAACCTTACATCCTTTTTTTTTCTTTCCTGGGAATAGGAAGCCGCCATAGCAGAGGCTAACCTTTCCCTACTACTTTTTAATATAATAAACATATCCCCCCCGCCACACACACACACCACTATCCTCTGCTTTTACGAAAAGTGTGCTTTGCAGCCTGTATGATAGATGAGACCTGCGCTGCAGATATCTGCAACCACGTATAAGACTATGCAGTATAATAATAATACGTAATAGTATATAATTAGTTATATTATTAATATTAGTTTAACAATAATAGTATATAATAATAAACAACAAATATAACAGAGCATGTGTGGGCTTCATCATTTCACTCAACTAAATGGTTGCTGTGGCTGCAAGACATGAGCTTTATTAAACACAGTTGTGTTACAACATTGTGTTTCTTCATCTGTCTTTCAGATAGTATAGCAAAGACAAGTGCTATCTGGTCTTAGAAGCAGGAAGCATGACAGTAACAAACAAACAAACAATAATGCCTTTTTATGTATTTGTGCTTTTTATGTGCTCCAGCCTCACAACATTAGTTCTCTCATGTTCAACAGTTGCCGCTTGCATCGATCCCGTCGTATGAATGCGTGTATGAGTGAGCAAAAATGTAAGAGAGAAAGGAGGATGAATGAGAGAGAGTGGCTGGTTTGTCCCTTCAGATGACGCACCCTTGGAAGTCGCTAGGGAGGTCTGTTAGCTTAGCTCAATTGGTAGAGCCCTGGACCCGTAATCCAGAAGATGTGAGTTCGAGTCCTACAGCTGGCTAGCCTTTTCAGTGATTTCCATCTTTCATCAATAATGCGATTGCATGACAATAACTTGACCTACAATCACTGATAGAACAGCATAAATGCAGGCAAGCTGGTGGACAAACTGCATGGTAAACAACCCTTAGCGATGGGCAAATGTTGAAGACAACACGAAAAGAGTACGTCCATTGATGAGGCCTGTTTACCACAAAGCATGACCTACAAGATTTGCAGAACAGTCTGCGTAAACTTCTAAAATACTTTTTTTGCGAGTTCCAAAAGATGGTGCACTACAAAAGCAATTGTCAAAGTTCATCAAGCATCACATTGCTCTGCCCTGAGGGCATAAATAAACGAATCAAGAGGAAGCAGCATAACGAAGCAAAACGAACGGAATGGCTCTGCATGCAACTTTTTGATATGGACATAGTTGCAATATGTTGTGTAGAACACCAAATTACAGTAGACTCATTAATTCAAACCCCAGGTCATTACATATTTTTGTTCAAATTGTCATAAATTACTCCAAAAATATGTTGCAGGTCATCTTTTTTTTTTTTTGCCTTTCCTCTGAAGAAGTGCTATTATGAGTGAGGACACAAAAAAGCAGTCATAAGTTAATAACTGCAGAGATATTCAAAAGAAGCATGTCCATGGTTCCATGGTTATTAGCTTAACACGTCAGTCCTCAAAACTAAATGTCTGATGTCAGCTAAAGCCCAAGCAGTAAGGGTGCCTTCCTTAGGAGACAGGCATCTGTAGGTGAGCATTATGTTCAAAGGAGGGTGTCTCAAGAGATGGCGTCAGCAACATGCGGAAGCCATCTTCTGCCCGTGGGAGGGTTTCACAACGGAATGAAAAATGTTGATTAGGCAAAAATGCCATTCAGTTAATAAGCTTTTCAATACACTGAAAACTGTGGGCTAAACATGGAGTTGACATGAAGTTTGTGTGAAGTATGCAAAAGTATGAATTATCGTAGCTCGAGGTAATGAGGGAACACCTACATTAAAATGTAGCAGGTACCAGACAAGTTTTTGTCGGTTGTTTCAGGTGTATCTTATTAACTGCCGTGAACTTGCCTGGGCTATGCTTGTATGGCATTAGCACCAGACCATCATAAAACGCAATATATTTCCTCTTTTTTGTGCAACGACGGCCCGCTTAAAGACATGTCCTGAAGCTCATCAACACAACTGCTACCTGATAGCCATAGTACTGTACATGTTCATCGCATTGCCCTTGGTGGTTTGTTTTTCTTTTTGTTTGCCTTTTTTTGCTGGGAATAGCAACCCGCCATGGCGCAAGCTAACCTTTCCCTCCTACTTTTTTTACATATTACACAATAAAGATATCCCACATAATAGAGATCGTAGCGCCCGATTTCTCCCCGAATTCTCGTGTGTAAATAGCGCGCGATTTTTGAAAAATCATGAAACCCGAAAACGAAGAACCCTATGCATGAGTATTGCATAAACAGGTGACGGGTGAAACTGATGATCTTTCGTCCTGAGGTGACAACCACTATTGTCTCTTTGTCCATTACCATCACAGTCATGGGCAGAGATGAGAGTTGACCATGAGATGCAGAGACTATCATAGCCATGGGATACAGAGTGAAAAATAAAATCAAATAACATAATTTACACCACAAATGGCGATTTCAATATTGCCCGTGGAACGTGCAATGTGGGCATTTGCTAAGTCACAAAGTTACAAAAATAATGTCTTGCTGAGCTGCGTAGTAATGAACTAACCTAAAACAAGTAACGTAGCTAGTACTTGCGTTCAGTTCAAATGAGAAAACAAATATTTCAGGAATAAATGTGTGACAAAATTGGTCAGTTCTGGTTGGGTGATATCAAGTGAGACACAAGTAGCTATATCTAAATGTTCCAACTCGAAGCATCCCTTCTCTCTGCAGAAAACAATGTGAATGCCATTCCGCATCATAAGATGACCAATGCATTGATACTTCATTATTGTTTTTGCTCTTACTTGTAGCTTTTGTAGAAGTACGCTTTTCATTCATTTTAGTCTTGCTATTTTGGTGCATTTGCTATCTTTAGGTATGCATGTGTACATTATGCATAATGGTTTCTCAAGTTCAGGCACAGTTCCCTGTTAGCAGTCAGAAACACCGAATAAAGGACAAAATATAGCAATATAAAAACCTGTGTACATTCTTTGTCATACTGTGTAGATTTATCCACAACATTTAGTAATGAAAGGCAAGTGTAATCGACTTTTTTTGCCAACATGTAACCACAAAAGTAAGCTGTATCAACACTATGGTCATAAAAGCTTATAAATATTGGTCATAAATATATGTGAAGTGCACTGAAATACACCATAAATGCAGCCTGATTACGTGTTATACCCGATTCCACACAAGAGCCTGAAGAGTTCGTGTTAAACCAAGTATCGCCCTGAATTCAATCACGTTTCAATCATGAACTAAACTGGGTGCACATTATTTGGATTTGACGCTCAAGACCAGTACATGCAACTTTCTCTGCGAGAGAAAAAAAGACAAAAGGAATATAACCTGAAAATGTCAGAGCTCTAGTCACTATCAGTGACTGTAGTCGGAACCACACACACAGTCTTTGTGCACGCACTAGGCACAGACTTCACTACGGCGCATTTGCTTTTGCAGATTCACTTCAAACTTCACTACACGCCGCAAGGACCCTTTTTCAGTTTCTGTCCCTCTTTCACATTCGAACATTTTCATACTTCCATGCCGTGTATTAATGGCAACGCGACCACCCAAATAAAAGCACAACTCGCTGTCATACACTGAAAACACAGGCTCTCTACGGACTCACGCTTTCAAACACACGGAGCATAAATGTTGGAAGAACTTGCGTGTTACTTAACGCGTAATCTCAAGGCACGTCGACCTGCAAGCCAAACCTATCTGCTTCTTTTCGCTCAACCCATCTGTCCCAACGCAACACCGCCTACAGCCGCCATTATGTCAGCAGCGTCCTGCGCCAACGCGACGCATCGGGTTTTCAGGGTTTTCTGCCGCCGCTCTTCTGTATCGGTCAGGGTTTCGAAATACGCCACCGGGAGAGTCTGTAGCCAGCACTGGACGATTTAAGTGGTCTGAATAAACTACTGGTAACTTTGACTACGTTACATCTTGGCACCCGAACGGGGACCACTTCAAGCCGTCTTGGTCGCTACCTTGCATGTGGGGTCGTCGGTCCTTGCGTCATCCATTATCATCTGCTTCTGCTGCCCGGACACTTCGTTCTTCGGCACGTGCCATGGATGACGAAGCGAAGGCCGAGGCTTATCGGACAGCTCTGGACACTATTTCCCAGTTGACCGACAGAATCAACGCTCTTGAACAGCGGCTTGCTGAGAGACCCGACTGTCCTTGTGTGGAGCAACCACAGCCTTCGGTGGATTCAGCTCGTGTATCTGATGACGCCCCCGATGCGCAAAATGTGCAACAAGCTACTCTCGATCTCATCTGCGGGCTCTTGGCACCCATCATCGAGCGCATGGATAAACTGGAATCCACGCTGTCCAGCTGATAAAAACCAGATAAGTCATTAGAAATTATTCCAGGAGGAGTCCGGCGGGCGTGCGGGCCCTTGACTCTGACGCCGACGAAAAGCAAGAACGACGGGGAAGAAACATCGGCACACACGCATCTTTCTTCGGCTGCGATGAGCGCTCTACCGATGTTCTCGAAAGATATCCTCACTTGGATACACCAGACAGAGTACTGGATGAAGATATACCGCGTTCCGAACGACGTTGCTGTACCATTAATATCTCAAAGATGCCACCCAGAGACTTCGCAAGAATGCGATATGAGCTGGTAGCCAAAAGGCTGTCCACGTGGAGCGAGGTGAAACCAGCTGTTAGAAGACGCCATCATCTAGACAAGCCCGTGGAAACTGCACAGAAGATGTTCTCGAGAGCTCAGCGTCAAGGTGAATCCTGCGTGGATTACGCAATACAGAAGCTCGAGCTTATGGACGAATGCGAGTACTCAGGAAGCGAACAGGAGAAATGCGACGTCATTCTCGCTTCTGTATCCAGCCAGACCAAGCATCGTTATTTCGACCGGTCGTTCACCTCTCTGGACGACTTATTTAACTCGTTCCTGTTGTACGACAGGGCTAGTACGGCCCAGGAGACGTCAAAGGACAAGCTGCAGACGTAACTCCAGCTACCGTTCGCCGACTCACGGAAACTCCTTCGACCGCCGCACCGCGTACATCGGAGACGTCAAAGCTGGATTCTCCCGTCCACAAACCTGGATTGCAAAGCAAACAGACCCGAGCCGCTTCTAACAAGTGTTCTCCCAGGAAAATCGTTCTGTTGTTTCCAGTTCGGAGGCGTCTGTTGAGGTTTCATGCCGTGGACAATCTGTGCGTGTGGCTTCAACACTACCGAAAGAGCATCAGTCAGACATCCAGTTCGGTCCAGTCAGAGAGAATGTGGTACACCACTTTGTCATCACACACCTCGCGCTGCTCGGGCCTTTTATTATTAAAAGATAACTAATCCGAAACTAAAGGAACTAAAGGATTTGCGCTAGACGCAAAAGATACAGCCCAACAAATGCCCCCCTGCGTCCAGCAAATCCTACACATCAAGGAAAGTTTGTGAAGCCGAATCCTTTCCCGCACACGGTGTTCTTTGCGTTCGACACTGGTTTCGTCAAAGCGTCGGCGATCATGTCCTCAGTGTGTAAGAATGTGATCCTGAACCGTTTGTTTTCCACTTCATTTCTGGCGAATAGGTATTTGAGATCGATGTGCTTTGTTCGTTGATGATACATCGGGTTTTCAGTTATTCTGATGGCAGACTGGTTGTCACAACGGACTTCTAAGGTCTGAGTTCCATAGTTATTGAATCCAAGTTCTGCCATGAACGTTTTAATCCACTCTCCTTCTTTTAAGCCTTCCGTAAGCGCAATGTATTCCGCTTCGCATGTTAACAAAGCTATTAGTTGTTGTCTCTTCGATCTCCAACTGATTGCACCCTGAGACATTGTGAACACGTAACCACTCCTCGATCTGCCAGTGCCGCACTCGTTCCAGCTTGCATCGGTATAAGCTGTTATTGGCTCCTTGCAAGCGCTGTACGTTATTCCAACGTTGCGGGTTCCCTTGAGGTAGCGTAGCACTCTTTTCGCCATCCTCCGGTGACTTAGCGTGTGGTTTAAGTTGAATTGGCTCAGGTAGTGAGTGACAAAAGCAAGATCTGGACGTGTCCCTTGCACCAAATACATTAAGTTTCCTATCAGGGACTGATATGGTACATTCGAATTCTTCTCTGCAACAGTCGTAGTCGTCGTGTCATTCCTCTGTCAAACTTCCATTGGTGTTTTATCGGTTTGCAATCGTCAATCTTGATGCGGTTTAAGATCTCGTCGATGTATTTTCTTTGACTGATCGTTAGGGTCCTGTTCTGTTTGTCATGTAGTACCTCAATTCCGAGAATATAGGTTGGCTCTCCCAAGTCTTTCAGTTCTACTTTGTTTCCTAGGTCCTTGATAGCTGTTTTTAGAAGGGCTGATAAAGTGGCCATCATAAGCATGTAGTCCACATATACGCTCAGAATAACCTTCTGATGTCCTTGGATCAATATGTAAACACATCTATCCGCTTAAAGTCTCCTGTAACCCAAGTTCCTGAGGATTTCATCAAGCGTTAGGTACCATGTCCTCCCGGATTGCTTGAGGCCGTAAAGTGCCTTCTTTAGTAGACATACTTTATTGGCAGCTCCGGGATAGCCCAAAGGTGGCTCTAAGTAGATTCCTCGAGTCTTCCGTGAAGGTACGCCGTCTTCACATCAAGTTGGCGCATCGCCATTCCTTCCTCAAGGCCTAATGCAATGAGGATTCGCAAACTTGTCAACTTGACAACGGGTGAAAAAGTCTCAAAATAATCCACGCCTTCAACCTGCGATGTCCCTACGGCAACAAGGCGTGCCTTATACTTGTCTATATTTCCTGCGGCGTCTCTCTTGATGCGATAGACCCATTTTGATTTGACCACTTTCATGTCTGCTTTCTTTGGTACTAAGGTCCACGTTTCCATTTTATGAAGAGTTTTGAGTTCCTCTTCCATGGCTTCGATCCACTGGCGACGCCATTGCTTCATCGTAAGATCGTGGGTCAGTTTGCTTTTCCTCCGTTTGCTGTTCTGTCGCCATTTCACAGTAGTTACACTGTAAACGCTTTCACACCTTTAAAGGTGTAATAATGTGCATGGCGCACGCCCTTTTTGGTGTAATTTTGGTAACATCATAATGGAGTACGGTTTAGCACTAATTTTCTTTACTCGCATGCTGTCTGTCCTCCAAAAATTCAGTCTTTCAAGTCTCAACATTGTTGAACAGTATTGTAGACACTTGTACGTGCTCGATTATCGCTAGCGATGCATATATGCCTTAGCACGTATCTACTATATCCAAGACATAATGAGAGGAAGATTTGAACTGACACCTGATCTTTTGTAATGCTTTTTCAATTGTGTAAAATATCAGCCTTACAATGTTAGGCAACCAGGTTTAATGTGCATGGCGCAGACCTTTAAAGGTGTGAAAAAGTTTACAGTGTAGCCTTCTTTGGATCAACTTGCAGACGACTAGGTGGTCTACTGATCCTCGTCGATCGTCTTATTGGAGCGTCGTTCTGTGGAGGCTCCACATCAGATTCGTCAGTAGCTTCATACTCACTGTCTTGTTCAAGTTGACATATTGAGCTGTGATTTCCCACCTGGGGGGTCACAACATTCCCACCTTCTGCTTGTGATTCAGCCACATCCATATCAACAAATACGTTATCATGAGGAGGTTCTGGTTCTCGTGATGAGATTTGACTTGAGTACTGAAAGCTTTCGTAATCCTCATGGCTGTTACTGTGGCTGTTCAACAGGAGTGGACCCTTTTTGTCTTCCATAAATTTTAAGTCTCTGCTAGCAATGATTTACTTGCTGGACGGATCATAGAGACGATAAGCTTTCTTGTCTTGGTAATATGCCACGAAAATAACCTGCCGGCTCTTTTTATCGAGCTTCTTTCTTTGGTTGCCAGGAATCCAGGCATAGGCGTTTCGAGTATATTTCCTCTGGTATGCCTCCATCGAGAACCTTCTTGCTGCAACGGTTTTTTATGTATGCCGCAGCGGTGACTGCCTCAGTCCAAAAAAAACATAGGCAGTTCAGCTTCGTGCAGGAGCGTTCGAGCTGTCTCGATGTTCGCTCTGCAACGCCATTCTGAGCGTGTGAATATGGCGCGGTCCTCTCATGAACTATTCCCCTTGCTTTTAAGAAATGTGCCAAACGATCGTTGACGAACTCACCCCCATTGTCAGTACGAATCCTTTTGACAGTCCGTCCAAGTTGGGTTTCGGCGGTGCATATGTGTTCCTTTAATGCTTCAGCGGCTTCGCTTTTGTAGCGTAAGAAATGAACTGCTGCTCGTCTACTACAGTCATCTGCAATAACCATAAAATACTTTCTGCTCCCTATTGACTCCACTGGAAAAGGTCACATAGGTCTAGATGCAGCAATTCTAGTACTTCTGAGCTGTGACTTGAGAGCGCCCTGAAAGGTACTCTTGAGTGCTTCCCAATGACACAGTTCTCGTAGGTTTCCATTCCCTTCGAAAGGAGTGGTAGGCCGGCCACCGCATTCGTTCGTGACATTTTCATTAGCGCGTCGACGTTCAAGTGTCCCATACGACAGTGCCACAGCATTTCTGCACTGTCGATCTTTGCATGATCCGCCCGCTCTGTTACCGGTATGGCTTGTGCATTCATTTTGTAGATGCCGTCAGTTTTCACCGCTGAGAAAACGAAGTTCTCTTCCTTGTGGACGGTGCAATCGTCGTCGCTGAAGGTAACTTTCATACCGCTGACGGTAAGCTTAGACACGGAAATCAAGTTATCCGTTATGCCAGGAACATAAAGAACGTTTCTTGCTGTTAGCCTGTTGTCCACATCGTCATCTAGGACACGAAAAATGACGGTTCCGGACCCTTCAGCGTCAATAGTCTTGCCATCGGCCACCGTAACTTGCCTCTTCTTTTCGGGCTTGAAGTCCCTTAGGATATCCATGCATCCGGTCATATGGCTTGTGGCTCCCGAATCAATGGACCAATCTTCAGAGGCACACTCAAATTCCTTAACGCCAAAAGCAAATTCATTGGTCAGTCGTCCGTTGCTATCTTGTGCTGTGGGTGCTCTGACTAGTCTGGGCGTTTGCCTCGACTTTCCTTCAGTTGTGTCGTGATTTCGAATCCTGAATGATTCGTCGCGATTCCTGTTCTGACGTGGCGTCCTACTTCCAGCGTTTCCGGCTGAATGGGTCCAGCAGTTTCGTGCAAAGTGTCCAGTTTTCCCACAATTGTAGCACTTTAGCGCTTTGGTTTGCTAAGCAAATTTATCCTCGTGCTGGTACCTTTTCGGCCGAACACTTGCTTTACAAGCGGCTTCATCAACTGAGTCCCTTTTCTGACGTTGTTCTTCTTGTAGAACGGCATATCTGACCTTTTGTAGGGTAATATCGGACATAGAACAAACGTCAAAGCCTCGGGCTATGCTCGTGGCAGTCCTTGAATGGCTACAGTAGCTACTTCAGCATCTTCCATAGTCTCGCCTAAACTCCGTAATTGCTCAGAAAGGGATTCTACGCGGTGCATGTATTGTGCTGCATTTTCTTCCTTGGTCCACTTAATCCCGTTAAGCTCCCGTTTTAGAGCAATTTTCTTTTCGAGTACACGACCTCGGTTAACCTCTTCGAGTTTGTTCCAAATGTCCTTTGCAGACGTCTGGTTTACGACGTAACTCGTCTGTGCGCTTGACAGCGACTGGACCATGACGTTAGTAGCCTCGATCTCCTTCTTGTCCCATTCACGCCTGGCATCCTGGTCAGTTGGGCGTTCGCCTTCCACGGCTGACCAAAGTCCCTTCGCCTTGAGGTATATCGTCATTTTAAAACGCCATGTGGGATAATTGCTGAAGTCAAGCTTCTCTAAGTGGACCGAGTGGTTAGTCGACGTTCCCTCCGCAATTTCGGTTTCTCAGAAGAATATGAACTTGCTCACCGCTTGAGGTTACTCAAGGTGTCACTCAAGGGTGTCTTGAAACTGATCTGGGCCCATAACCTTTGTTGAGGTTTCATGCCGTGGACAATCTGTGCGTGTGGCTTCAACACTACCGAGAGAGCATCAGTCAGACATCCAGTTCGGTCTAGTCAGCGAGAGGGTGTGGTACAACACTTTGTCATCACACACCTCGCGCTGCTCGGGCCTTTTATTATTAAAAGATAACTAATCCGAAACTAAAGTATTTGCGCTAGACGCAAAAGATACAGCCCAACAGCGTCCCCGTCAAGAAACCAGTCCAACGTATTGGAAGATTTGTCTGAACTGCAAGAAGCAGGGACACTTCGTCACCAGGTGCCCGGAACCGTTGTCTCGGCAATTTCTCGACTGGCAGGAGAGCTTCCTGTTGTCTCCTTTATTGACATCGAAACGTCAGGGAAACTGAAGACTGATGCCTCCTATACCTGCGGGGAGTCATCAGTAGCTCAGCGTGTTAGCTGTAAAGAACCAGCGGGTACCAAAAAAGTAGATGTAAAAATTTTGCAACAGCATCTGACAGCAGTCCTCGACTCGGAGAGTTTCAACAGAGGTTCATCGTCGTCCCTCATCTCGAAGACGATAGGCTGATTCTTGGCGATGACTTCTTGAAATCTTCCAAGGCAGTCATAAATTGGGCTACAAACTCGTTCGCCGTACAGTGTACCAGATCAGAGAAAGTTCGCGCGGTGCGCTCTCAAGTAGTTGCGTCTTTGACTCGGAAGTTCGATAGCCTACGGGGATCCTTTGAGCAAGACTTCTACGAAGTCATCGGCTCTGCGACACTTCACGATCGCTTCCTTCTTCACATGGAGCCCTTATGCGTCCAGGCCACGGAAGGCACGTTTAAAGTCATTTGTACTAACGCAACGCTTCGACCAGCACGGATAGAGGAAGGAGCCTCCCTGGGCCTGGCTGACAGAGTTCTGTGCACCGAAGAAATTGAACTGAGCAAAGAGGATAGAGAGTAGATTGACAGAGCTCGCAATCTGGAATCGTCGGAAGACTCTGACCGCCAGCCAATTGTTCATTCGTCTCACCAGGAGATCAAAGTCAAAGACATCATCTACAATGTCGGGACATCCCTCTCAAGTGGGGAACTGGAAACTGTCAAGTCGCTGTTACTCGATAATGCAGCCGCCTTTGCAACTCATCCTTCAGATTTGGGCCATTGCAAGCTCGGACACCACTACGTGCCGACGGGGGACATCCGTCCAGTTTCCCAGCGTCCTAGGAGGACGTCGCCGGCCCAGCGAGATCTGGTTAAGGCCATGATCAAGGACTTATTGGATGCCAACATTATTAAGCCTTCTAGAAGTCCTTGGGCATCACCTCTTGTCCTTGTAAAGAAGAAAGATGGCACCACCAGGATGTGCGTTGATTACCGCAAGCTCAGCGCACTGACCGAGAACGACGTGCACCCGCTTCCAAGGATAGACGACGCCTTGGCTGCTGCGGAGCGGAAGCAAATTTTTCTCAGCCCTATATTTGCTCTCTGGATTTCACCAAATTCAGATGAACCCTGAAAATACCCCGAAAACTGCATTCGTTACGCAGTGGGGCCTGTATGAGTATCTTCGCATGCCTTTTGGGGGTAAAGGCGTGCCATCTACTTGCCAACGGACCGTCGACAACGTCATCGCTGGGATAAAGTACCGCAGTGCCCTAGTATACATGGACGACTGCATAGTGTATAGCAAGACTTTTCTGCAGCACACCCAAGACCTCCAGGAAGTATTCGACCGCTTTATCAAGGCAGACCTCAAATTCAAAGCAAAGAAGTGCTATTTCTTCTGCTCTTCCGTCGTGTATCTGCGCCACATAGTTCAAGAGGATGGTATTCTGCCGGACCCTGCGAAGCTCGAAGCAGTAGCCTCGTTTCCTGCACCCCGCAACGTCTCCGAATTTCAATCATTCTTGGGTTTAACGTCTTACTTCAGGAAGTTCATTCCTAATCACATCGCAATCGCAGCCCCCTGCGTCGACTGTTGAGGAAGAACATACAGTTTCAATGGGGAAATGAGCAGGATCGAGCCTTCATGGAGCTCAAAGAGGCGCTGTGTGAACCGCCCGTCCTGAAGCACTTCTCTGAGGATCCTCGGTTCGCGGTACAAGTTCACCCGGACGCATCGTACCAGGGCCTCAGGGCAATTCTTTTGCAAGAAGATAAAAGTGGAGAGTTTCGCCCGATCATCTACTTGAGCCGTTCCCTTCACTCCGCAGAGGAAAACTATGCATCTACAGGGTTGGAAGCGCTTGCTGTTAAATGGGCACTCGACCAGCTGCGTCCATTCCTCGCTGGGAGAAAATTCCCCAAGTAGTTACGAACCATCATGCTCTATGTTGGGTCCTTCACTACAAGGAGGGGAACCAAAGGCTGTTACGATGGTCATTGGCACTCCAAGAGTACGACTTCGAGGTTATTTACAAGTCTGGAGCGTCTCACAAAGGTCCAGGTTGCCTGTCGCGCACTCCACCTTCAGCGCCTGAAACAAAATATGTTATCCTTGCTGTTTCCTGTGAGATAATGCAGGCCACATCAACGGAAATCAAGCATCATCAGCAAAGCGATCCGTTTTGCAAGCAATACCTCGACATTCTTGCACAGAATATAGGTACCAAAAAGGTGCAGAAGAAAGTTAGCAAGAGATACGTCTCGTTCGACGGCGTCCTATACAAGAAAGATGCCGGCCCTCTCCACCAACGGTTCCTTTTGTGTCTTCCAAGCGGTAAGCGGTCTGAGGTCCTACACGAGTTCCACAGTGGGGGGTTCGGTGGTCACATGGGCATTCGCCGCTCGTTTGAGCGTATTCGTGAAAAGTATTTCTGGCCGAAGATGTACAATGACGTCCAGCGCTTCGTTCAGAGCTGTGTCATTCCAGGCCAAATCACCCAAAGGTCGTGCTCGACCCCCCTCAGTTTTGCTTCGAAAATTATCATGGACTCCTTATTGCAAACAAATACATTTTCCCGAGTTTTACTGGACAATGTTGAACTGTTGTCGATTTAGGCGGGGTCAAAGTTCGTCAAAATCGCGAAAACCAAGCTACGAAAAAAGTTACCTACTGAGCAGGGTTTTGAATCTAGGTAGACTTTAGTGACATAGAATGAAAGAGCGTGGCCCTAACATTCTGTCAATATCAAGTTCTTCCCTGGTGTTTCATTTTCGGCCAGCGAAACAGGGCTGCTTTTTGGTGCTATTTCTTACAACTTTGCGCCTTGCTAAGGGCACTTTTCGCACAAGCTGGAAGGGAAAAATACATTCAGCGTGTTCTGTACCTTCCATACTTCAAAATCACATGTTTTGAAGGCCGACCACACAATGCTTTTTGCCCCATTTAATCCCAAATGCCGTACTTTTGGCAAAGTTGGCCGTTTTCAACGCCGTCTTTGAAAATGAAGCGGTTGGCCGAGAACAATCCAAATAGATGGAGATGACAGATCAATATCTCTACTAAATCATATAAAAAAATTGAGAAGGTACTTTTTGATAAGGGCGAGAAAATATTTTTTATGTCCCACATGGTTACGCGAGGGCCGCACGAGACGGCTCCCTATGGTTCCCTGTGCTGTGAGGCGCGCGAACAGATCGCGTGCCTAGGTTTCACAAGCCGCGTCGTGCGGCCGGATATGAGCATTTCCTCTTGTTTGCCAGCCCTTTTGTTAATCAAATGCGTAGTTTTTATAGTTATCATTGCATTGATAAGTATTGTTAGTAGGTGTTTCTCAGAGTCTTCCATTCGCGGCTATTTGAAGTGGCAATCATGAGAAACGACAGCGATGCTTTCACACTCACAAGGAACATTATCAGCAAACGATACTATAACTTCAAATGCGCGTTTCTTATTATTAATAGCAACGCAGATCACGTTGTGAGTGGATAGCTTTTGCTGCATTGTAGCGTCCCAACACGCGCTCGTACATCCACGTAACCTTTAACACATGGTCTTGAAATCGGCTTAGGAGAGCTCATCCGCGGCTCAGCTGATTAGTTTATGATCGTCTTTCTCACATGTGATGCATGCCGGGTAACCAAAAAAGTTGTTATTGCTCCAAGTTTCTTGCTGAAGTCGTTGTGTTCAACAATGGCCGAAGTATGAATGTCAGCAAATGCGTGCGTGCAAAATGAAGGACTACGGTATGAAAGTGCGTGGCACTCACGGAAACTCCAGTCGGAGCAGCGTTCAAGACCTATCTTTTCGCCGTACAGAGGAAATTCTAGTGGTCACTTCTAATGAGGTACCCTAGCAATGGTCGCCTATGCTTGCCGTTTGAAAGGAAAATATGAAAAATAATAATGAAACCGTTGTGCATTCATTTACGTGGATATCTTTTTGCTCTTACTTCAAACTGTTACAATCGCGAAAATAAAATGTGTAGGCAGTCTGAATTGCAAGTAAACTGTTTTTATAGTTCCAGCCTCCTTGGGTGATCAGCAGCAGCCAGCTGTTCAGTGTGGATAGATTAGCACGCACCACATGAACGTCTCGGGCCAGTACGCGGTAGTAGCATAGATGTGACTTAGCTGAATATAATGTCTGTCCTGGTCCTCCATAAGGGATAGGAAAATTTCACCACACGGAAAAACGTTATCCGAGCCAAGCCTCGCGACTCACCCGTGCGCCGTTCAGCGTAACTATGTGTAAAGTGGATGGGGTATAAAAATTATTTTCTCACCCTAATCAAAAAGTACCTTCTCAATTTTTTTATATGCTTTAGTATAGATATTGATCTGTCGTCTCCATCTATTTGCATTGTTCTCGGCCGACCGCTTCATTTTCAAAAATGGCGTTGAAAACGGCCAACTTTACCAAAAGTACGGCATTTGGGATTAAATGGGGAAAAAAGTATTGCGTGGTCGGCCTTCAAAACATGTGATTTTGAAGTATGGAAGATACAGAACACTCTGAATTTATTTGGTCCTTACAGCTTGTGCGAAAAGTGCCCTTAGCAAGGCGCAAAGTTGTAAGATATAGCGCCTAAAAGCAGCCCTGTTTCACTGGCCGAAAATGAAACACGAGGGAAGAACGTGATACTGGCAGAATGTTAGGGCCACGGTCTTTCATTCTATGTCACGAAAGTCCACCCAGACTCAAAAGCCTGCTCAGTAGGTAACTTTTTTCGTAGCATGGTTTTCGTGGCTCTGACGAACTTTGACCCCGCCTAAATCGACAACAGTTCAACATTGTCCAGTAAAACTCGGGAAAATTTCTTTATTTGCAATAAGGAGTCTATGATAATTTTTGGAAGCAAAACTGAGGGGGGTCGAGCACGACCTTTGGGTGATTTCGCATGGAATGACCCAGCTGTCACTTATGTCAGAGGATGAAGGTTACGTCGTCGGCCCCTTTCGGTCTGCTCCAGCCTGTGGATGTGGACACCGCATTCCACACAGTCGGGCTTAACATCGTAGGTCCACTGCAAGCGGCTCGTCGATACAGACACATCATCGCCGCCATTGACTACCTCACGAAATTTGTCGAAGCAAAGGCGGTCACGAACATTGAGGCGAGGACGATCCAGAAGTTCATCGAGCATCGCATCATTCTGAAGCACGGCTGCCCAATGGTTATAACCGACCGGGGAACACAAATGATGGCCAGGTCCACTGAGAAGTACCTTGAACATCGTGGGATTCGTCACTCACCGACTACCGCTTATCACCCGGGAGGCAACGGTTTGGTTGAGAGAGCTAACAAGACACTCAATGAAAAAATGGCTAGGAAGCAAGCGAGCTGGTGAAGATGATGCATAATGTAAATGAGAGTGTTATTGATCAGTGTAAAAATGTAGTTGTGTCCGCAGCCCCAGAGCTTGTATTTACCAGTGAGTTCCCCACTGTTGGCGTGCTTCAGTTTCTTGATATCAGACTCTTGTTACAACCCGCTCTTTGTTGGTCTTACGGCAAATCTCAAGCTAAACCCATTTTGCCCGCTTCAAGTTGTCATTCTAAAACTGTAAAACGGGGTTTGATCACAGGTATCCTATCAAATGCCGTAAAAAAATCTTGTTGTCATCATATAATTCCCTCTGTGGAAAGTCAGCGTCTCCGTTTGAATGATGCTGGTTACCCCCATCACATGTTACTTGGTGCTTTGAATGTTTTGTTAAACACCTTGCTTCTTGGTTCACCCAAAACTAAGCCCTCTGTCCCCAAACGGGTGGTTTTACCCTTCTCTGGTTTACCTCTCTCTGGTTTTACCCGTCTCACAACTTGTTAGCCGTTGCGAATAATTTTCAAATCAACATCGTTTTCAAGAACAACTTCCGTCTTGACCGCCTCACGCCTTTCGCCAAACCTGAAGTTTTTTGCAAGAATCACCGAAATAAATTTGCCCCTGTTCTTCAAACGTTCTTTACCAGATCCCCTTAGCTTGTGGTTTCTGTTATATTGGCCAGACAAAACGTTGCTTAAATGATCGTTTGAGAGAGCATTCTTTAAAAGTAAAAAATAAAGCTTCAAACTCTGAAATTGCAAAACATATGGAAGAATGCTCATTCCATGCTCATGGAAGAATGCTTCCCTCTATGGGATGAAAGAATTGTAAAGGCATCCGAAGTGGACCCTCACAGAAGACTGTTGAGAGAGACCCTTTTCATAACTTCTTGTGGGAACTGTGTCAGCAAACCTTCCGTAATCCTCGGTCCGGCCTTGAACAGACTGCTCGTTCCCCCGAAATGACCTCCTATTTTGTTCTCAACTGGTGTTCCCTTCCCTTCTGTTTGTATATATTTCTTGTTTTGTGAAGTAAAATTTTCAGCTGTGTTTGAGACTTCGTGTTGTGTCTGTCCCTTCGTGTTCCCTAGTCTCGGGGTTTTACATTTTGCAAGACACTCAAGACTATGATCCGTATGTTGGAGGCGGAGACCGCAGAAAAGTGGCCTCACATACTGCCGTACGTCGTGTTCTGCTACAACACCGGCTACCAGGACACTGTGCGTCAGACTCCATTCTACTTAGTGTACGGCCGGGGTGCCGTGCTTCCACTAGACGTCATCTACAGTCGCAGGCAGCCCGTTGACCTGGAGCAAACGTCCGATTATGCTGCCGTCGTCCGATCCAATCTGGCGGAAGCTCGGAAGTTGGCTTCGAAGCATATGAAGTTGGCTCAGCAGAAGCAAAAGCGACTCTTCGACAAGCGTCACCGTGAGGTTTCTTTCGAAAAGGGCGAATTAGTGTTGCTGAGGACTCCGCCAACTGGGCTGACGAAGACAACTATTTTCGAGGGACCACACTGCATCTTGTCAAGGGTGTCCCCGGTCGTGTACGAGATCGAGTACAGCGACGGCAGATGGACAGATCTTGTTCACGTTGAAAATCTCAAACCTTATCTGGAACCTGTTGCGGACTTCGTCCAGACTTAAGTGTGTGTGTGGGGGGGGGGGGCACTGCTTTCACCGCATGTAAATACTCATTGTGTATATAGCTCTTTTCATGGATTGTACATATAGACACCAGGACGTGGTCTTCCTTGGCGCCGGCATGTGGCGGAAGTGTGTTGCCGCGTACCCTTCAGGTGGCGGAAAAGAAAGGAGTGGCACCGAGGTGAAGAGGAAGAGGGGAGAGGACATCGGGACAGTCTGTAGCCAGCACTGGACGGTTTAAGTGGTCTGAATAAACTACTGGTAACTTTGATTACGTTACACCGCCTCACTCAAAACTTGAGGAACCCCACGGCTGGTATCCGATAATACGGCGTGACTATAACCACCGTAGTGCAGATCTGTGAAAGACATTTGAAACTCCCGAGGAACTTATCATTGCAAGAACAGGAACGGACCTTGACCTTTCAGCCCCATCTCTGGGAACATTACACTATGTATTACATCTCTTAGGACCAGCGGCATGGCCGTTCGGGTCAAGGTGCCCCGCTCGTTGGTGGTATCCAAGGTCGTGCTGAAAGGTCGTGCTGGGGTGCCGGATTGGAATGCTACCACCGGCTGTGCTGTCTCAGGTTTTTTCTGGGCTTTCCCAGGGCTTTCCGGACGAATGTCGGCCCAGGACCTATACTAAGCCTCGTATCTCCCTCTGTGCACTCCTCTCTCCATCTATCTGCGTCTGTACGCCACTCATAGCCGCAGTTGCTTCGCGGCACTAACACGGAATAAAAAATATCTTAGCAACTTCATGTTTTAAACTGTTTTATCACGCAGATGAAACTAATTTTTAGCACCTCCCTTCAGCTCACTCTTATTGTGAAATGTTTCCCCGTGCTTCTTCGCGACCTTACCTGCAACCGCTGTCTTGGAATTTCGGATTGGAGGAGAACCGTGACGTTTCCATGCCACACTTTATCGCCTGCTCTGTAAGTCCATTGGTACGCGTTTCATATATTTCATTGTCACGCACGCATCAGGAGAGCTCATCAGCATTCGTCCTGATTGACATTTCATGACAACACTTCACTCGAGCCCTTTAGGTTTCCTGTGACCTCCCCTCGACGACCGCTGGTCACAAAGAAAACGTTTCACTCGACCTGTCTTTCATCCTGTTTGAATTCCAGCGAATGTGAGCAGTGATACGGGATTGGGCGATGGCTATATCGTTGTCTTACACAATGACCACTTTGTTTGGGGAGAACATTTCGTCCACATAATTGGATAGCAACATGAGAACTCACATTATGAAAGACGTTTCATGCGTAAAATGTTTCTGGTTTCAGCACACGATGGCAAGTGCGATGCTGGCCTATTCAAGTGTGACAATAACCGCTGTATCTTTATGGAGTATCGCTGCGACACTGTCAACAATTGTGGGGACAACAGCGATGAGGCCATGTTTGGACTTTCAGCGTGTGGTAAGTCGGGAGCACCAGATACGCATTTATTTTTAATTCGATAGGGTTATTGCACTGGTTCCGCAGAAATTCATATGCTCTGCGCCGAAAACTATACTCGGACGATAGAACCGTGGGAACACCACGGGAACCGTGGGCTCAGGAGAGTGTATGGCAGCTTATGACTCGGCTTTGAGAAAAGGGATGCCGCGCGAAGCAGAGGAAAACTTGCAGAAACAGAGCCTTTCTCCTGTGGGCGCCGCCCACTCTCTCCTGCTAGGGGGGACGTCGCGCTGTTGTCGTTGCAGCCAGAGCCTCGACAGCTATGGAAGCAGCGCTGGTCTTAGAAATTCGTTTATATGCTAGGTAAGGAATTTTCTGACGAAAAAATTCGCCGAGTAGATTGTCTCCCGATGCCGAACATAGTAGTTTGTCTGTTTCATAGATGGGTTTCTGGATGCCCTTCTATCCCATAACAAGCTGCGCACGAGCTACTGCAGCTAAGCGGCGCAGAAGCCAGGAGGCCGACGGGCCAACTATCATGCGTGTATTATTTTCCCCTTTTGACCCACTACGCAGGAAAAAAAGAAAGAAAAACAGCAATCCCCCCCCCCCCGCCCCGCCCACGCCGGCGCACTCTGTCACTATACTCAGCCGCTATGTGGGAAGCGGCCTTACAGGATATGAATTCAATGGGAGACAGAGTTTATGCCAATTACAGGAAAACAGAATACATTTTTTAAGATGTCGTCGTCTAATAGAGAACAGCACCACGTAAAGAACCCCTGGACACATGAAAGGCGCTAGCAGAATATAAACCTAGTGCACCCTGGCCAAATGAATTTTAATGCATTGCGCCTATGGGGATTCCGTCGATTTTTGCACAGCGCCCATGTTTAGTCTACGATTTTTCGACAAAGGCAGTCAAATTCTGGAAATGTCATCACCTATTTTTGTTCAGTACCTCCTCCAGGCCACATGCCAACCACGACACGATGTGTGAGTGTTAATCCTGGTTCACCCAGGGCCTTCAAAGTTGTGACTCAGACAGGGTTCCAGTATTATCGTAATACTATCGTATTATCGTAGTATCGGTCTGAAGGTTCGGCCGGAGTTCGAAAAGCGAATGGTAATTTTTTCCAGAACTCGAAAGGGCTGACGGAACAGAGAACTGTATGTTGAGTGAGTAATATACAAATCATACTGTTATGTATTTTCTATCGATTTTGTATTAAACTATACAACTTGATAAAACTGTCCATTTCGAGTGCCGTTCTGGAAGTGATTTTGTCAAACGCGACCTTTCAGGGTGCAACAGGAGAACAAGATACGGTGTTCAACACCGTGATCTTACTTTCACATATACATACGACAAAATCAGCTTAGCACATCTTTATATTATTTTTATATCAAATGATATTAAGCCCCGAAGTTGACGAAATGGGCCCCTTGGCCATTTCGAGTGCAGTTTTGGAAGCGATTTTGTCAAACGCGACCTCTCAGGGTGCAATAAAAGAACAAGGTACGGGGTTCAAACACCGCGATCTTACTTTCACATATACATATTACAAAATTAGCTTAGGACATCTTTAATAATATTGTTATATCCAATGATATTAAGCGCGGAAGTTGATGAAATTGACAATTTGGCCATTTGGAGTGCCGGTTTGCAAGTGATTTTGTCAAACGCGACCTCTCAGGGTGCAACAGCGGAACAAGGTACGGGGTTCAAACACCGTAATCTTACTTCCACATATACATACTACGAAATCAGTTTAGGACATCTTTAATAATATTGTTATATCCAATGATATTAAGCCCCGAAGGTGATGAAATTGACCACTTTGCAATTTCGAGTGCCGTTTTGAAAGCGATTTTGTCAAACGCGACCTCTCAGGGTGCAATAAAAGAACAAGGTACGGGGTTCAAACACCGTGATCTTACTTTCACATATACATATTACAAAATTAGCTCAGGACATCTTTAATATTATTTTTATATCAAATGATATTAAAGGTCAGCTATGCCGATATCCCAAATAGTCGAAACGGTTGTGATATTCTGAAAGCCCACATCCAGCTCTCCCCAAAATGCACCTTCATTCTCTCAGTTCGGTACAGTACCATGTAAAAAAAATAGATAATTCATTCCGAAACACACATGGGCGCAGCCATTTTTATGACGTAGATGCGCCCGAACGGGCATTGTGACGTGTACGCGCCTTCGTACTTGTCAGTGGATTTCAGCTACGGCTTCTCGCGGCTTCACGTATCTGTGCTTGAAGATGGCGGACAGCCGGGTTCCACCGTTCCGCGATAAGTAAACAGTGCGGTAGCTGCGAACTCATTCGCGAACCAACCTCTGTGCGATGTTGTGACTGGAATCCGTCGTTTGTGTTTTGTGAGCACGTACAACTTGTATCAAGTCGCGTCTGCGTTAGCCCCTTTACAGCACTTGCCCATTGTAGAGACCCAGGTGGAAAATATCTGCAAGTGGAACCACTTGCAAGTTGTTTATGAAACAAATACCCCTTTCAGAAACCACTTGGAAATTGTCCACTTTAAAATCCACTTGGAAGCCGTTCCACTTTGGAAACCACTTGGTAGTGGTTCCACTTACATATCCTTTTCCACTTTGGGACCTACTTGCAAATGGTTCCACTTGCAGAGCCACTTGCTAGTGAGTCCACTTCAGTTTCCAGCTTACACTGTACGCCCAGTAACGGTTACGTACCACACGAACATCAGGTACATTATCTTCTTCTTTCTATGATTCAAGAGGTACGGCTAACGTGATAAAATATGAAGTACCGCGCACATACCGTTTCGTGCATGAGGTACACATGCGATACGATGCGCCTTCGCCACGTACGAACGACCAGACAAACGTCAAACACTGTCAGTTCTCATTTCAAGCTTCCAACCTGACATGGACAAGGGAATCATGCCGCCAGCTTAGTCCAAACTGAAACAGTCACACATTCGCGACGTGCATAAAACACACACACACAATGAGGTATTGAGCAACACACTATTTTATTACGAAAATACATACCTTGAAAGTGGCATATCCAGGTTGACACAATAATGGAAAACATCTCGCGCACACTGTCGGGAAGTGTTTCACACGTATACACATGTTTCAATGTCACAAGGTATCGCACAATGGACAGACAATATGACAAGCTGCAGTCCGCGTTTCTTAAGATGATCAGGTACGATATGAATCTCGGGACATTTCGAGATCCAATATTGGAAGTGCAGCATGAAGAAAGCCAAATCTGAAATGTTCAAGGAAAAGTTCAGTCACATATTAGTCATGTTCGAACTGTAAGTTGGTCCACTGGCTTACCCTTCCAAGAAGCGAAGTCAACAGAATCGAGACTGAAATTAGCAGAAGCAGCTCACGACGCAGAAATCACATTCTCCTTTGTTCTTCATGCGAGCCATCCGAGCGAGCACCGTGGAACGCCTGTTCTGTTGCAACTTGCAATCGGGTGATATCATCGGCGATGGCGGTTTCGTGGCGAGGCGAGGCATTGAGTTTCGCCTCCTATATGCGCCTAAAGCACGCTGAACTTGGAATATAATGCTGGGCAGTTTCAGTAGCTTCATTGTATTGCTCGCTATCCAACCGACGCAACTTTGAAGAAATCGTTCAAATGATACGAAGACATGGATTGGATTGGATTGCCTTTCCTTTCGTGTTTAGTGTTCCTCATGTGATACCCCAAGCGGATCCTGTCTAACCCACTCTGACTTTCAAAGTGGTTATAGTTTAACCCACAAGGCTCTGGCCAAACCCACTTTGACATCGGAGTGAACACAATTTAGCCAGAAAATGGTTCTATTTCGAACCACTTCGCTGACCAAGTGGTTCCAGTTTAGCCCACAACGGCTCTGTCTAACCCACTCTGATTTCCACATTGGCGAGATAATGGTTCCATTTCAAACCACTTTGCTGACCAAGTGGTTCCACCTTAAACCACTTTGCTGACAAAGTGGTTCCACTTTGACCCACTTTGTTGTTCAAGTGGTTCCACTATATCCCACTTGGGATTCCACTCTATTTTTTCACCTGGGGACTGACGTTTCGACAGCCGTGTTAGAAAGAAAATGCCGACAGCGTTTTATTCCTGCAGGAAAAAATTGTGCTATGTATTTGAGAAACCGCATACTGCTATGGGACAAGTTTTACGTACGATTTATCAATGTGCAACAGCGTCGACGATGGTATGTAACGACGAGAGACGTAAAACGAAATACAAATCACATTTTAAACTTTTTGTGGGATTCTGTGCATTTTCCAGAAGCTTTCTTTGAATCACACCCCCACGCTGCGTTGTGTGGCGCGCTACAAACTACTGCATTTTATGTCTAACATCTGGATATTGTTTGTAATGAGCACCGTCGCACAAAAACATGCACACGAAAGCTCCAGTAGCCATGTGGTTGCACACTATGCAGACGCAAAAGAAGTACCAGAGCACACATTGCCACTTAGAAATGGTGTTTTTAGAAATGTGGTGTCTGAAGAGTTAGGGCATAGCATAGATCCTAGAAATCAGGTGCACCTTATCCTTCTGTAGAGTGCTCTTTCAATTCACAACTCAGCCCATGGGGTGTAAAAGTGTTAGAGGTAATTATGTGACTTGTCGTCCTGGGTGACATCACTGGCCAGTCTCGGAATTAATTCCGTGCTCAGGAATTATTGTACAAATCACTTTGTATGTAGGACATGATAAGCAATATGTAAGTTGCAACCTTGTCTGCAGCATTCTCGATGGCCTCTTACAGGGGCCGTGTAACTTGAGTTTTCAATTTATAAAAATATAAGTATACAATATGAAATTTATATAAAAAAATAACATTTATAAAAAGAATTTATAAAAATAAATAAAAAGAATTCATGGAAGCAATCCGTTAGCATACCCATTGCGCATGAAGCACAATTATATATGCTTGGACATCATCTAATTAATCTTCTGAACCATATGTGTGGCTGCATACGAAATTTTTTATGCGCATGCTCTACCTTCCTATTCCTACATGTGCACACGAACAACAGTGAATATATGTGAAGTGGCAAAAAGCAACGCTAGAATCTACCATCATTGTGCCCCTTTAACTTTCCCACATTTATTTCTGGTCAACAGGGAATATCTCACTAGAAAAGAAGACATTTGTGCATTGTTTGGCAAGCAAATAAATATATTTATTTACATTTTCCATCAATCAACAATGTTGTGACCTGGTGCAAATATTAATGTCAACAAGGAAAGTACTTACAAATTATTCCTATGTGCTCAAATGCAGATATGACAATTCTGTATTTGTACCTCAGCACAGTACAGTTTCAAAATTAACAAACTGCACAGCATCAGCAATCTTAAGGTATCTCAAGAGGGGAATCACATAAAGCTCCAATAATAGACTGTGCAAACAAAGCTCCAAAAAACAAAGTACTTCAAGAAAAATCTGAATAATCGGTTGACGTTGTGATATGTACTACTATGCACAGTTCATGAATGGAACATGTTACCTTATTGCATTGCCTCCATGTGAGCACTAGAACAGGCAGCTTTTTAGGTCGCTCTTTTCGTGTTTTTCTATTGTCTTTTTTTGTTTTCTGTTCTTGCAATAGCAAGCATGGCCATAGTGAAACACAAGCAGCCAAGGACAGGATGAGACATCTGCAATGCGACTGCTAGCTCTAAACTGATATATTTATTAGCAGACTCTGGAATATACACATATATGCTGCTAAGCAAATGACAATTTAACCAATAGAATAACAGACAAGAAAAAAGGGTTATATATCTTCCCCTCTCCTCATTCTATTTCACAGGAAGCCCTAGTATCATTCTGAGTGTGCCCGTGCGTTCCCTTTGAGATAACGTATCTCGGACAGAAGCAAATCCAACAGCGGACTGCTTACACATGCAGCTGTCTTGGATTTCTCTAACCACTTATTATTTAACCGCTGCCTTGAGCTGTGTGTTCTGGAAATTTAGGCAGCATCCAGAGACCCTGCATTGTGTTGCCAAGTTTCTCGAGGGCATCAAAAGCAAAAGTCTGTCCTTGGCTGCCTGTGCTTCACTATGGCTCTCAGACACAAACTACCCCATTTCAACACAGTAGAAAACACAGATTTGTAAATAGCATCTGTTGACTGCACTGTACATACCCCCCATATAAAGGATCATAGTGGATACTACATCTCGTGCGATAATGTCAGGAACACAAAAAAGCTAGATTTGAAACCACTCTTACGTCGTTGTAGTAGTATTTGTGTGAAGCTACGCAATTCCTGTCCTGCAAATAATTTAAACCATATGTTCCATCTGCCAGCGTGATGATCCCCTGAAAAGCAATTCACACTTGGCGGGAACTACCGGTTCTGAAACCTATCCCTGACATTTGTAGCCATCAGGGAGAAAACCCAAGGGCTGCGGTGGAAAAGACAAACACACACGGGCTATGCCCTCACTGTGTATCAGCTGCTCTGGCTACTAAGAACACGTTCCAAATTGATATAACATGGCTTGACATGATACGCCGGCGAAAGCTAACCTATAAAATTCGTAGTTAAATGTACAATACGTAAACACTTGCCATAACATGACAGTTTCCTTCCTGCATTCATGCGCTACCATTCAACCCACATAAACAGTGTAGTGAATCAAACGTCGTTTGACAGAACTTGAACAAGATTATATAGCACATGATAAAAGTAGAGTGAACATAATGTGCACAAAAAATGGCTAGGAAGCAAGCGAGCTGGTGAAGATGATGCATATGTAAAACCCCCGAGACTAGGGAACACAAAGGGACGTGTTTGTCTGTCCCTTCGTGTTCCCTAGTCTTGGGGTTTTACATCATGCATAATGTGGAGCTTTCCATTCACGCTTAATGGCCGTAGCAGTAATGCATGAAGGCCACTGCTAAGTTGTGTTGAGAAACACCACTTTATGTTTGCCATGTCTAAATGAAACGTCAGTGACCTGATCCAAATTAACCGTTCTGAGTCTGGAACACACAAAGAGAAAAACGCAACACACGCCACAACATTAACAGATAGGCAAATGAGCTGTGGCGAGCTCCACCTTGGGACAAAGTCAACAAGTAATTCACCAAAAGTCAATGAGCGCCTGAAATGTAACATCTCTGACTGGTAGCAGGACGGTCCACGTTCAATTCCTGGTGCTAGCACTGACTGGCTTCTTCATGAATTATTTGTTGAAGTTTCGATGTACTTGAGAACCATTCGTCAACCATTGTATCCTCATGAGGTGATGAGGGTTTGTCATCCCAAAGAGACTCCCTTTCTGGCATGTGTCCTTATGGATGCTCATCACTGCAGAAAAAAAGCATTTAATGACAAGAAATGGATAGTCGTATTTACTGTATAATGATTGTGCACAACAGAAAGAAGACTTTTGCACAAAAGGCTGTACTTCTTGAGGTCTAACATCAAGTCACAAAATTCCAGAATATATGACATGTTGTAAGGTAGAGAATAAGTAGAGTTATTGAGTTGTCGAGTTGAGTTGAGGGGGGAGTTGTACCCCCTTTTTATTTTATTATATATCATTGTATAATTATTTTTATGTCTGTACCAACCTCGCTCTCTACATTACAACATGTTTTATATATTCTGGGATTTTGTAACTTCATGTTAGACATTAACAAGAGCAGCCTTGTGCACGAAAGTCTCGTCTCATTAAAATTTAGATGCTCTCAACAGTCTTCTTTCTGTTGTGAATCTCTATCGCAGCATACCTGCACATTGCTGTTCTATGTACTGTGACTTTGCAGTAAGAGTATGGACTTTGAGTAAAACGACTATACAGTACTGCTCAGGTATTTTTGTCTATCGAACAGTATGTATGTATGCAGTATTCACACAGTATTTGTGCACCGGACCCACTAAAAATGTAGTGAATGTGGCATTGCCCACGGTAATGCACCAAGTTGAACACAATTATTGTAGAATCCAGGTATTTTAGCTTACATGTCAAGCCAGTACCACATCCAGTGTGAAGTTGTGACAAATAAATAGTTTCCATTTTTTTAGCGCTCAGAACACAGACAGTGAATTAATAAGAGTAGACAATGTTAACATGAATTCTGGGCTATTCTTCAATTAAAGATTCACAGATAGTAAAGGCACGTTCCTCAATGGACGTTGATGACACTGAAAATTCTAAAACGTTATCAGCTTCAACAACATCAGCTTCGGTGTGTCAAAGGATTGTATGTCCAACAGTAATCCAGCTAACAGTAACAAAAATGTGCAAAAGACATTAACTGAACTAATGTAACGTAGCTTCTATATCAGACAGTGAAGCTTGTAACACCCCATCCACAGGAACCAGTGTCCAGACAGCAAAAGTGCTTGAACTGGGAGATAGCAGCTAATCGGAATGGCGACCTTTGTTTTCCACCCTGAAAGCACAGGTTGTAACTTTGAGGGCAGATTTAAAAGTGGTGTCAAGATGTCTGCATGCGAGTGCACATCAAAAGTTGAACATAGGTGAATACTCAAATTATAACATTACATTGTCATACCTGTTGGTGGAGGTAGACTGCAACTAACGTGTCAGCAATTTCTTCATGCACCAGATGCAAGCCAGATCATGCTTAATTTCCGCCTTCAGCGTGCACCTGTGATAATTCAGAAGTTAGATTATCAATACTATTGTGTTGTTAATCGTGGTTATATCAGAGTAAGCGCAGTAGGACAGCTGCACAATCGATATTTTTTATATCTGAACCTCGACTTACCTTTTTTGCTCTCGTTTTTTGCCTTGACCCTCCGTGGCACGTTCGAAATGTTGTGCGTCGGGCACTTCAGATTTTCATCAGACGATTTCGTGCCGAGATTCCAAACTGCCTCTGGAGTCGCTCGTAACATATGATAACATTCGTGGACGAAATCCTTGCAGTGGAAATTACCACCACTGTCAGCCAAGAGCTTCGCACTGCTTGGTCTTTTGGCAGCTTATAATAGGTAACACTTGAATGCTCCGATGAATTGTTCTAACAGCGTAGCACCGTCGCATCTTCGACAACTTCGCCGTGGCATATCACGTATCGTATCGCTCCAGCCCATAAAAGGCAAGGTCAGAACAAGGAAGTGCACTTTCAAAACGACGCCGTGCCAAAAAAAAAAATATTCACATGCTTTGTTTCCGGCTTAGCAACAACATAACAGCTGTTCGCTTATGTACGATGCACAGAGGACGAAATGAAAGAAGCCAAGCGGCCCAGCCAAGAGTCCATGCCAAGCCAAAGACAGATAAACCGAGAGCGGTGACGTCGGTGCGCCCGTGCGCAGGGTTTGCCGACGGTCTGACGGCCGGGCGTGGGAACTAAAAAAACTGTTTTCTAAAAAACTACGAACAGTTGGAGCAAGATATTTCGCACACATATTCAGTGTTCGGTAATGAACACACAGCGCGAGTATTGCTCAGTTCTGCGGCACTTCAAAATCGGCATATCTGACCTTTAAGCCCCGAAGTTGACGAAATTGGCCATTTGGCCATTTCGAGTGGCGGTTTGGAAGCCATTTTGTCAAACTCTACCTCTCGGGGTGCAACAGAAGAACAAGGTACGGGGTTCAATCCCCGTGATCTTACTTTCACATATACATACGACAAAATCAGCTTAGCACATCTTTATATTATTTTTATATCAAATGATATTAAGCCCCGAAGTTTACGAAATTGGCCCCTTGGCCATTTCGAGTGCCGTTTTGGAAGCGATTTTGTCAAACGCGACCTCTCAGGGTGCAATAAAAGAACAAGGTACGGGTTTCAAACACCGTGATCTTACTTTCACATATACATATTACAAAATTAGCTTAGGACATCTTTAATATTATTTTTATATCAAATGATATTAAGCCCCGAATTTTATTAAATTGGCCATTTGGCCATTTTGTGTGCCGTTTTGCAAGCGATTTTGTCAAACGGGACCTCTCAGGGTGCAACAGGAGAACAAGATACGCGGTTCAAACCCCGTGATCTTACTTTCCCATATACATAGGACAAAATTAGCTCAGGACATCTTTAATATTATTGTTATATCGAATGATATTAAGCCCCGAAGTTGACGAAATTGGCCATTTGGCCATTTCGAGTGCCGGTTTGGAAGCCATTTTGTCAAACGCGACCTCTCAGGGTGCAACAGCGGAACAAGGTCCGAGGTTCAAACCCCATGATCTTACTTTCAAAAATACATACGACAAAATCAGCTTACGACATCTTTAATGCTATTTGTATATCAACTGATATTAATATCCGAAGTTGACGAAATTGGCCACTTTGCCATTTCGAGTGCCGTTTTGGAAGCGATTTTGTCAAACGCGACCTCTCAGGGTGCAACAGGAAAACGAGATACGGGGTTCAAACCCCGTGATCTTACTTTCACATATACATACGACAAAATCAGCTTAGGGCATCTTTAATATTATTTTTATACCAAATGATATTAAGCCCCGAAGTTGACGAAATTGGCAATTTGGCCATTTGGAGTGCCGGTTTGGAAGCGATTTTGTCAAACGTGACCTGTCAGGGTGCAACAGCGGAACAAGGTACGGGGTTCAAACACCGTGATCTTGCTTTCAGATATACATATTACAAAATTAGCTTAAAGGAACTGTAAAGTGAAATTTGACCCCCGGTTTCTGTGTGCGACCTGGTAGTGTTTGCCTGAGTAATGCCTAACATAGAGCCTAAGCACTCAAAGCGGGATAATTATTGCACAACATAAATTAGAAAAATTAAATCGGACGGTAGGTTGCGCCCCGTAACAGCTAAAAAAGTCATGATGGGAGTACTCCTGTCACGTGATACCTAAGTAATACACAATGAACTTACGACAGGCTACTAATCTCCAATAAACACTACTTTTAGAATCACAAGAATTACTGAGACAATTCTTCAAAATATCGAAGAAACAGTATACCAAAATACTGTCAGTGCGGTCAGCGCCCTCTCTTTGTTCTCCTCCCAACCATATTGCACGGCGACGGCGTTTATTGCGGCCTTGCGAGGTTTGTGTACGCAAAAAAGTTCCATTTCCTGCCGAAATTGAACAAAGCTTCACCTGACAGCTATGCCAGGTATCTACTGTAATGTTCGGCGATACACCAAGTGTGCTCTTTCGACAAGGGACATTGTGTACCACAAGATTCCAACGGAAAATGCACGGAAACGAAAGTTGTTGCAAGCGCTTGGTCAAGACATTCGTGAGCCACGCCGTATTTGCTCAACCCATTTCTCTGACGAGTTGTACGAAATGGTAGCAGCGGACGGTCAAAAACTTCTCACACGGACGGCAGTCCCGACACCAGTGTTTCAACGTGTGACGTCTGACGATGCGAACACCAGTGCTGACGAGGTATGTATTTACCGATACACAGGAATGATACATATATGTGGTGCACTTGAAATTCAAATCGATTTTTGTGATGTCTACGCTGCGTAATGTACCAAACAAAATACCCCCCTTCCCCTGGGGAGCCCTGAGCTCTCGCAGGAGAATATAAGTGTCAAAATGGGCTATAGGCACTGACCGCATTCTTCATTCATATCAGCGACACAGGCTTCCATCGTGACTGACAAGAATGTGAAACTCAGAAGTAAAAGCCTGTCAATGGATGATTTACCGTCAACACCTCTCAACCTTTATCCAGTGATGAATTCAGCACCTATTGTCCATATACACTCATGCTCACAGGTGGGTCGAGCTCTTGTTTTGTTTAACATTTTAACTTCTGCATGCCTTGCAGGTGCATGATATGACAATATCTGCACCACTGGTGGAACCAGCTGCTGAGTAATTCTGGAAATCTGAAGACAACAGTTTTGAATGGCGTTCTGATACAAGATTGCAGATACTAAAAGCTCTTCTACTTTGCAGTGTTGTGCCCTCTGCTTCACCAGACCAGAAGTAGTACATCAAATGTGCATCATATTCAGAACTTCCGGTGCATCTCACAAAGTGGCCACAGATGTTCGCATCACGCTTCGCACCACAAAAGCCGAGTGCCCAAGTGAACACAATTTATCTTGAAAACTTCGGCCAGAAGTGAAAAAGATGGTTGCAGGGAACATCCTGCTGTCCTGCACAATCCCTTTCAATGGGACCAGTGCAGCCATGGTGTGAATTCATAGCGCCTTATGTTTTCACAGATTCAAATGACACCTTGTACTATTTCCTGCTGACCAGGTTCCGTGGTTACTCGAGCTGATTAACATTAAAGTCACCTCAACAGACCTCACCTACGACACCTACTAGAAAGGTTGCTGGCTCCCTTTACCAACACAGGTAGGATTATCAGAACTCACGGTCATGAGAGACTGAAACATCCAAATAATCTTACTGAAACAGAAGCTTTCGAATAGAGTCTGTCCTTCATTAGGCATGATACAGACATACATGGTACAGATATTTATACTGATGTACAAGGGAACAAGGAAGGTAGTGAGGAGGAAATCCAAATTGAGGGCACAAAAATAATACAAAACAAGGCACACAGGCTTTGCGTAGTTGAATTTTCTGTTACAATAATTCTATCTGCAACAATGACATAAAAGGTACACGTAGTAAAAGGTAAAAAGAACAAGCTTGTACAATTGCAATATGCAAATGCCATACTCGGGAATGCTTAGTGGCCATGTAGTCCACAAGAGGATCTTGTAACAGAGGGTTAAGAAAAAGCTTGAATCTGCGGTCAAGTTCCGTGCACTTGCTGAGCTAAACCCGTGGATGCAGCATACTTGTAACCACCTTTACAGGTGTAGTCTCAATTCTGAAGGAAATGTAGAGCTTCTACTTAGAATGTGGAGAAGTATGAGCTTACGTATACAAATCGGCTGTCATTCAGGAAATAATGTATACAAGCTTCGAGATAATGTGTCTAGGTTTGACCTGGCGCGCTTTCAACAGCCATGACAGCCATGAGGGAACATGTTTCGATAGAAAGAGCATAGGCAAGACACTTAGCCATGACCATACCTTATCTTCGCAGAGGATGTAGATCACCTACTGAGTGAAACACCAACAACTTGCAAAGATGTAAGCTACGGTAGCGGTCTGCAAATGGCCTGAGCCCACACCAATGGCTGCAATTGGACTGGTATGAGGGGAAACATGGGAAATTTATAATAAGAAATTGAGAAAGTGTTGCAAAGATGGATGTGCACAGACACAGAAAATGTCTAAAATTTTTGTCAACGACAGGGATTCCTCTGGCATTACCCCACCTAAGGCGTTCTTATACTGATAAAGTCATGAACGCGAGATGTTTTATTTATGTATTTATTTATTTCTATTTTTCTGGTGCCCATGAACGGCCAGAGGGCCTCCCTAATGGTGCATCATACAAACACTCAATACAAAGAAATGAATTAAAACACCATAATTACATAAAACAAAACAAAAACAAATACTACGACAAAGACAAAACCGTGTAGATGGCGAGGCAACAACTGACCTTGCTTTGCACCCATCATGAAGGAGGCATCGAAGTTGGCGTACGACGCCAAATAAGTCACCACTGAACAGAACAAAAACCCCGGAATGGGAGTTGTATACAATCTGAAGCCTCAAAGAAGGTGATTTCTCGTAACTATTACCACATACATAAAATGTTTTGTGGGTTCTAGTGCTGCAATGTGGAACATAGAAATTGAGCCTTGATACGATCGCAGCTGTATCGATATATGTCTATATCGATATATAAATCGAGTATAGGCAGGGTGGTAGCCTATGTTCTCTTAGAGCTTATGGACTGGAACGTGTTTGTGGCAAACACCTGTGCACTGAACAGAATAAAAAAAGCATACATACATTGCGTTACTGGTTGGTGCGAAGTAGCACTTGCAAATTGATATGAACGCGGTATGGGGATGTTCTCCTTCATTGTTTGCTTGTTTACTGCTATCACCTGCATGCTCATTCATAAACACAGTGATCAATAAAGCAACATTACAAGCTTTGATGTCTGTAGAATGTATTTTACTGTGTAATGGCTGTCTGGTTATTCCAGAAGGGTATATGGCCGACCTCTATTGTTCATGAAAGGTATACTGTTGTGACCAAGCAGTGTTCAAACCATCCAGTGTACTGCTGTCAAGATGGGAGGCATTCAATGCAGCATACAAGCACCTGAAAGGAAAGTGAGAGCTTCATCTCAGTGAAAGCGAATAAACATGCGCATGGTCAGACAGCATCTACTGCATCACACGTCAAAAAGGCAAAAACCTTTGTGTGCTTCAGAAGGAAAGTTTTCCCTTATGGCATGTACAGCACATGCTGCGAGGACTTTTCTGCAGTGCTTTCAGCATTCCTAATGGTCTCCAGAGCCACCTGGTAAACTGTTTGTAGGCAACGTACTGAAACTTCCAGCATGTACCATGGACAGCGTAAAATTATGATATGTAACTTTACTAATAACAAACCGAAGGCACACATGGAGGAATTCACTTGTTCACTTAGCTGTTCCTCTTAACAGCGTACTCGTCGCTTTCTCTCACGTAGCAGTAGGATACCTGGAGCAACTCAGTCTTCAGCCACAGTATTTTAAAGTACACATTTCCTCGAAATGCAACCGCTGCGCTGCTTCAGTAATGTCTCATTTCGCGGCAACAAAGGCATTCTTCTGCCGTCGGCATCGGCACGCATGTGCCACAAGGACACCTGAACTGAAAGAGCAATGCCGTATTTCCGCTGCGAGCTTCTCAACATTTTCATTACACATGAAGAGTGTTTCCCACGGCGGCTGGGTGACTGTAATGACGGTAATTCATCCTCCGTCGACGATTCTGCGGATGATGTCGTGTCATACTGCGTCTACCGCATGCACTCGTACGAACAAACGTTTTGCGGGCGTCACTGCTGGACTATCGCAAACTCTAGGGCATTCAAGTTTGGAAAAATCCACATCACACGACGTGGACCTCAAAACAACATTACGGCTTCGCCACAGACCTGGAGACGAATTAGAAAGGCGAAACTAGCCGTAGCCGACACGAGCCAACCCAGTGTTGTGTCTGAGGGAGTACTGAGCTTTGCGCTCGAATGTAATCTTTGAAATTCGATTACTCAAAGAAAGAAAGTATTCAAAAAGAAATATTTCGTAACTGGGTGATTCCACGCGAAATGATCCAGCGGACCTGCTCGGCCCCCACAAAACGATCCCAAATTATTACGAAAATTTTTTTAGCAGTCCCTAATAGTGCAAAACGATACACCACGAAACATTTCTTCCCAAAATCTCAATGTGGCGGGTGCTACACACGAGCAAAGTTCGCAGCGCTGGCGAAAACCGTGCCTGGCGTGAACAGTAACTGGGGCTCATAGAAAGCACCTAGAACTGTGGGGTTTTCTTTTGCGTATAAAGGAAGCTGTGCTCTACACAGCGTCCAAATCCCGGTTGTCGTGCTGTAATCGGTGCAGGTATACAAATGCCGGAAGTTTCGCAATTTTCCTCCTACTTCGCGATTTTTTTGTGGAAAATTAAACCATTAAATTTTAATGAATATTTTTTCCTGCCAAGGCCCCAAGGAATACTTCAACAGTAAAAATCGCCAGACACGTAACTTTTATAGTCATTGCAAGAAAAAAAGAGAAAGTATGCGATTTTTCCAAAATTCGCTACAATCGAGCGTAAAACACGCAATGAAGAGGTCGGAAGAGACGCCTGAACCCAACGCAGTTTTATAGAACGAGCCTTCCTCTACAACATATTAAAAAATCTCGAGGGTGTTTTTTTGTATACAGGAGAAAATAATTTTTTTGTAGTAGAGGGTATTACGACTACAGTGACCCACGTTGCATGTGTCCAGTGGGGTGCTATATTTGTTTCTTGGGCTCCTGTTTTAATTCCTTTTATTTTCAATTTTTCTCTGGTCTGGTTGGGTTTTAATGCGCAAGCAATATGCTGTGGCACAGGCTTCTGCAAGGTTACCATAGCCTTTGCTTCTGTAGCATAACACGTGTATTGCAATCCTGGGTGGTTATGTTTGTGGCATTGTTTCCGGTGTGCACGGTGCCGGCAACGGAGATTGGGGATTAGCGGTGATGGGCAGGTCTATGTAATACTTTTTGTCGTGCGAGCTAAAACCCTGCGCGGATGAGCTTTTTCACATCCGCATCCTATCCGAAAACTCCGCGTCTCCCACGGCACGCAGCAATAGTTCAGTTTCTATGCCCGATATATCAGGCCAATTTTCCAGGAAATAAACGTTATTTCCCGTCAGCACAAAACAGCAAAACAAAAAAAAAAGGGGGGGGGGTCAACAAAAAAAGCTGTCGCCAAACTTCATCCACACGGGCGACTTCCTCTCTCTCGTTCCGAGAGTGAAAACCCCGGAGCGGCATAGCTTTTGTAGCGAGGACAGGTCCTGAGCGTCCATGACGCTACCAAAGGATACACGACAGCAAGTACAGATTTAGCTTCCACGAAAGATTATACGGCACCAAGCACAAAACACATTTTGCACAAAACGGGATAAGTAGAGTTTATTGCAAGTGAAACGCAAGCTCGGAGCGCACCTCGACTCGAGACGCCAGAGCCAGAGATCTCTCTCAGATGCGCGAGCTGCTTTCGTACACCTTGTACTCTATCTTCTGTACCTAGTGTGAAGCAAACGGATGGCGCAATCTCGCGGTTTATCCGAGTCTGACCCGCTCCTGATCCGGCGCCATCCACGTCCGATCCGCAGATCAAAACAAGCGTCCATATTGCATCCGAACCCAGAAGGTTAATATTTTTGCTGAATTGTTCAGCATTTAAATGTGACAGTTAAGGGAAACTTTCATCAACTGAACTGCATCGACGCAAATGCATCTACGCGCCTATAATATTCATCCTGGTGAATTGGAACTCCACAGCGCTCAACTGGAGCCATGTTCCTTTGGTCCGGGTGGCTGTCATATTGAAAACCAACCAGAAAAAAAAATCGGAAGTACGAAGAATTAAAACGGGAGCCCAAGAAACAAATATAGCACCCCACCGGATACATGCAACGTGGGTCAGTGTGGCCGTAATACCCTCTACTACAAAAAAATTATTTTCTCGCGTATACGAAAAAACACCCTCGAGATTTTTTAATATGTTGTAGAGGAAGGCTCGTTCTATAAAACTGCGTTGGTTTCAGGAGTCTCTTCCGACCTCTTCATTGCGTGTTTTACGCTCGATTGTAGCGAATTTTGGAAAAATCGGATACTTCCTCTTTTTTTCCTGCAATGACTACAAGAATTACGTGTCTTGCGATTTTTCCTGTTGAAGTATTTCACGGGGCCTTGTCAGGGAAAAATATTCATTAAAATTTAATAGTTTGATTTTCCACAAAAAAATCGCGAAGTAGAAGGAAAATTGCGGAACTTCTGGCCTTTGTATACCAGCACCGATTACAGCACGACAACCGGGATTTGAACGCTGTGTAAAGCATGGTTTCCTCTATATGCAAAAGAAAACCGCGCAGTTCTAGGTGCTTTCTATGAGCCGCAGCTGCCATTCACGCCAGGCACGGTTTTCGCCAGCGCTGCGAACTTTGCTCGTGTGTAGCACCCGTCACATTGAGATTTGGGAAGAAATGTTTCGTGGTGTGTCGTTTTGCACTATTAGGGACTGCTAAAAAAAATTTCCTAAAAATTCGCGATAGTTTTGCGAGGGCCGAGCAGGTCCGCTGGATCATTTCGCGTGGAATCGCCCAACTGAGATGTACTCTTCCTAGGCTTTCATAAAATCATAAGGTAACCCTGGGTTCACTTTACAGTTCCTTTAAGACATCTATAATATTATCTTTATATAAAATGATATTAAGCCCCGAATTTTATTAAATTGGCCATTTGACCATTCTGTGTGCCGGTTTGCAAGCGATTTTGTCAAACGGGACCTCTCAGGGTGCAACAGGGGAACAAGGTATAGGGTTCAAACTTCATGATCTTACTTTCAGATATACATATTACAAAATCACCTGAGAACACCTTTAATATTATTGTTATATCAAATGATTAAGCCCCGAATTTTATGAAATGGGCCATTTCGAGTGCCGTTTTGGAAGCGATTTTGTGAAACCCGACCTCTCAGGGTGCAACAGGGGAGCAAGGTACGGGGTTCAAACACCGTGATCTTACTTTCACATATGCGTATTATAGAATTAGCTTAGGACATCTTGAATATTATTGTTATATCCAATGATATGCCCCGAAGGTGATGAAATTGACCACTTTGTCATTTCGAGTGCCGTTTTAGAAGCGATTTTGTAAAACGCGACCTCTCAGGGTGCAAAAGGAAAAATGGTACGGGGCTCAAACTCCGAAATCTGGATTTGATGTATACATTCTGTATAGCCAGCTTAACACATTTTTTATATTATTTTTATATGAGCTCATATTAAGCCCCAAATTTGATAGCATTTTATTTCTTTTTGGCTTCGCGAGTGTCGTTGTCGAAGCAGTTTCTTCAAACGCGACCTCTCCATGTACAGGGGAAACAGGTACGCCCTGGCACCAGGATTAAAGGGCTTCGTACGTTTTAAAGGGCTGCTGCCGAGCATTGCGGTAGCCTCTGTTACAATTTCAGTAGAAGCCGTTCATAGTATCTTTTTGGCACCATGATACATATAATTTGAGTCATTGTGAAGGGCCCTGCTGCCGCCTATTCCAAGGTTTGCGGTGGTTTCCGATGCAATCACAGGAGAGGGGCATAAAATAAGGCGTCGCGTCTTTATATGTGTGTAAAATGTCTGCCACCATGATTAAAGGGGTTTTTGTCCGTTTTAAAGGGCTCTGCTGCAGCCTTTAATGGAGTTTGCGGCTGCATCCATTATAATTCCAGTAGAATGGCAATATCAAAAGCCGTTGCGAATACTTATATGACTTTGGAACTATGATACAAGGGGTATCGACCGTTTTAAAGGGGTCTGCTGCCGCATTTTCCGTATTTTGCGGTAGTCTCTGTTACAACCCCAGTAGAAGGGCATAGCACAAGCCATTGATGACATGTCATTGGCAGCATGATACAAGGGGTCTCGCCCGTTTTGAAGGGCTATGCTGCATCCTTTTCCGATGTTTACGGTCGCCTGTGTTATGATCTCGGTAGTATGGCATAGTATAACTTGTTCGTAATAGGTCTTCGGCAGCATGACACAAGGGGTTTTGCTCGTTTAAAAGGGCTCTGCTGCCACGTTTTCCGAATTTGATCGCCTGTGTTGTAACTCCAGCAGAATAGCATTGCACAAGCCACTGATAACTTTCTTTCTTTCGCTCCATGATACAGGGAGTGTCGCCCATCTTAAAAGGCCTTGCTGCTGCCGTATCCAAATTTTGCGGTCCCCTTTTGCGCAATCCCGGTAGAAAGGCATAGCATAAGCCGTCATGAATATGCCTTTGGTACCATGATACAAGGGGTTTCGTACGTTTTAAAGGACTCTGCTGCCTTTTCCGAATTTTGTGGTCGCTTCTGTTGCAATCCCTGTAGAAGAGCACCATAAGCCGTTGATAATATCTGTTTGGAACCATGATTAAAGAGGTTTCGCCCGTTCTAAAGGACTCTGCTGCGGTCATTTACGGATTTTGCGGTCGCCTCTGTTACAATCCCAGTGGGAAGGGCAATAGCATAAGCCGTCTCGAATATGCCTTTGGCACCATGATACAAAGGGTTTTGCCCGTTTTAGAGGGCTCTGCCGGTCGCCTTTTCCAAGTTTTGCGGGCACCACTGATAAAATCCCAGTACAAGGGCCTAGTATAAGTCGTTGATAATGACTTCGCTATGGGGAATACACCAGTGACTCTTTGTGGTGTATTCCTTGGTTGGCCCTGCCATCATCAGGGTTGCAGAACGGTTACTTTTTACTTTTCTCAAAGAAGTTGGCAAGTGATGCAATGTTTCAGAAGGAGACTGCGGGTCATTTTTTGCAGGTAGACGTGTAAGCGAAGCATGGACTTCTCTATGTGTGCTGCACTTCGAAAAAAATTAGTTATTACCATGCACAGTGAAATTCAAACGGCTTCGTAACGGATATGTATTCATCTATGATGTATTTTCCTCAGACTTTAGCACTAGTGCTCATAGGTGTCTGCTGTCGTGTAAATGTTCGGACTGTCGGCGATTTTCAAGTTCACTTTTGTGCCCCGTATCTTGGCAAGTTTTTTTCCTTGCCATATCGTCGCGGCTCTCTCATCCTGAATTCAAACGGAAGGTATCAGCTTTTAGTCCGTTGCGCAACTCGTATCAGCTCCGAGGAGGAACGACAATTTCTTCTTTGTCATTGTTTGCGGCTGGCACTATCATCAATGCGCATGGAAGCCAAGATGCAGTACCCGGCGTGATAACCCAAGCAGCACAATGTACTGAAAGTCGAGTGCAATAGGGGTGGACGGTATGTGTCTTATCGATGTTCATTAGTTTCACGAGTCTGTTCAAGGCCTTCCACCTACCCGTCCACCCCTATTGCACCCGACTTTCAGTACATTTTGCTGCTTGGGAAGATGTCTGTGTGATTTCGAGTGGAGCGAACCATAGGGGGGTATAGCTTTATGAATACATATCTATGGGTATATGCGTTGGTGGCCGAGCTGTATCAGGAAATCTCATGAATTACAGGGGGGGGGGGGGGGGTTGGAAAACTTCAGGGGAGTGTACACCTCCCTGGGGGGGGGGGGTAATGAAATTCCTGGAAAGGACCGCAATTATAGCAAAAATACCTTAGCGTAAACAGATGAGCGGTATAGATATTATGCATTTGCATATACAATTCGTTAATGAGAAACTTCACTTTACACACCAAACAGAAACAAATGAGCTTCTTTACCAAATGAGATATTGAAAATTTGAAAGGCGTTTCAAGTTCTTCGTACATAGTTCTTCACGAACGATTATCCCAGCGTTCAGGAGCACAGAAATTGTCGATTTACACGCTGTACTGTTGATTTTGCTTGCATTTTCAACGCGAAAAAGAAAAAAAATCAGGGAAAGAGATATAGATGAAAATTTCCACACAATTACTATCGTACATAACTATTCCATCTATTTCTCTTTTATTTTTTTCTCTGCGCCTCTCTGTGCTCCGTATAGTTTTTCGCGCATGATATCCGGACAGGCTGCTGCTACGCTGCGGGCCCATGAAGTTAGTGTAATAATTAATGTCATTCTCTGCACTTGTCTCCACTAGTACTTCTCAATTATCATATTACTTACATTGTAGTTCATCAAAATGCACGTTCAGACCAGATCGCTATAACTACTTGTTGAGGTTCATGAGTCACAATAACTGCTGGAATGTGAATGTACTTCCTAACGTCTTCAGGAGCAGCACTACATCGAGCAAGGGTAAAACAATGCCTGAAAACCTGGTTTCATTCCGAATTATTCATTATTTATGTGTGTGTGTGTGGGAGGGCAGCTTTATTCTAGTTAGTGGTCAGGAGCCCTTGGGACACAGAATAGCTGACTGCAAGCCATGCACATGCGGCCCGCGTGTGTGAGAGCCCTGATTATCCTGATCTAAGCATTGCTTCATCTTATGCAAGGAATAAATAATGTACTCGAGGGCGCGTAGCTCTTGTTTAGCGTTATCTTCAAATCTGCTAATGAACAGCTTTATTTTTGACGTTGGGGTGTCTAATTGCCACCGACGACATTCTACCCTGTTCCAGTTTCTCCTCCCCTATACAGGCTATACTCAATTTCATACCAGTCCTCATACCATGGATCCATCCAACTGGTTATTGGAAATCTACAATAAACATTGAAGATCAAGTTCAAAGGTATAGGCTGGGATTGAAGGAACGGCTCGCACCATCAAACCGCGTTATTGTTGTTTAGTTTCAAGCTGATCTAAACTGGCTGATTGCTATGCAATTTATTTTTGAAGCACCTTACATTTTCCACGCATAACTATACTACTGAATACAACAGACATCTGTCGACGTCCGTACGCCGCCCAAAGCCGAAGTTACTTCGCGGGGCTAACACGCAATAAAAAAAAAGCTGAATACTACAAGATCCGTACTGTGCATCCGATGCACCCTACATTAGTAGTTGTAAGGGACGAATGTTGCCTCGGTAGAAATACTTTCACCCACTGGATCACGTCACGGAAATGTTTCCTTTCCAGGCGGGGGGCGGCAGACGTGCATTGTCATTCAGAGACGCGATAACACACCACTGAACGCGTTCCAAAATGAACCTCCAGAAAAAAGCTCATTTTCATGTTATTTTGGTTTCGTCACTGATTTTCCTTTCCCACACTTCAGCCAATCAAATTTTCCTACCTGCGGAAGGCACAATCTGACATGGGACTTTAAGTTAGAAACTGCAACATCTGTTGTAATTGTCTGTTCTTGTGTTGTTGTAAATTGCCGTGTGACCTACCCACATGCGACTATACCTCCAAGTATGGGTAAACCAGTATTGTAAATACACTAAAATAAAATTCACTCAGTCTACTTCTCCACCGCCTCGTGTGTGGGTGATCTCCTGTATTTCTACCCACTGCTGGGATTTGGGAATATACACGCCTTCGATTCTGGTATTTAGTTCTGCTCCAAAATCTGTCATCCAACGAAGTTGCGTTTGATCAAATCATTGCCACTCGCAGACGCCACCACTCGCATCGCCACAGCACTCACAGACTCGCAGTAGTAACTCTGGATATAAACCTGATATCGAAGATGTCATCATTTAATTACGTAGTCTCTATATATACATGCTTAATAGCTATGAGTCCGCAGACCATACCTGTTTGCCTTGCTAGAGCCTGCGAAGTAGCGTTTGGTCAAATCGTTCATTTTCAAGCGACCAAAGAACAAACAGGAGACAAGATCACACACAAGTCGCTGTGTTGTTGTTTCGCGCTTGTTCTTTGGTCGCTTGTTGATTTACTTAGAACTTGCAAGGAGCTGAAACGCAAACTGTGGTTCAGCTCCTTTCCGTCGGATGGCGAAGCGGTCAAGCGCGACGTTGCAGATGACATCGAACATGTGGAACTGAATGCAGATTAGTTCTATGCGACGCCGCATTCGACCGTGTCGCTATCTGAGGAAAGTGGCTGGGACACAGGTATGGCCGATTAGGCAGGGACGGTTTTTTAATTTTCACGATTTATCCGCAGAGTAACAGACTATGTGGCATTATGGACATAAAATTTGGGGGCATAATATGTCCTCTAACGTCTACATTAGCTTTCCGACACTGTTCTTATTTGTTTTATCTTCGTTACAAACCCCGAAGTTTATCTTGGCGAACCCTGTACATGTAGCATAACTATAACGTAATTAAATTATAGCAGTAGATGAACTACAGAGTTACATGGAATAGATAACACTTCATGGCTGATTGGTCCCTTGCTTGACTGCTTTGTGGACATCTTGAATCCACTGAGCCAGCTCCCGTGGCTCAGTGGTTAGCGTGCTAGCCATGTCACGTCGAGACTGGGAGGTACCCGGGTTCGAATCCCGGTGCCGGCTGTGCTGTCTGGGGTTTTTCCTGGGTTTTCCTCAGACGCTTTCAGACATATGTCGGCACAGTTCCCCTAGAAGTCGGCCCAGGACGCACATTTCCCCAGGGCGTCAGTCGTGACGTTGCCCACATACGTGAGGCCGACAACGGCAAGCCCTTTCAACATCACCACCACCTTGAATCATTCAACAAAGTATTTGCGATGTTCTTTATAGCGCACGATGGATCAATATTTTGCTTTGAGCCCCAGCAGCTTAAGGTTTCTGGAAAGTTGACGAGGCACAAGTGAATATGCATTCAATTGCAACATGTAATTGTAGTGTGTGCCTGCACAGTCACTCAATTTGAGCAGTCTTGGCCCCTGAAAGTACGCGAATCTCTCAACATTTCTGTTGTGCAGTAGTTGGACCTTTCATCTAAGAGATTCGCGTGCTTTCGGGGGCAATGAGTACTACCCTGGCGCACTACGCTAGTTCGACAACATCCGTGGTGTGAAGGATCTAAAATACGAGAATGAACAAAAAAAAAGCAAAAACATGAATTAAAAAAGTTCCACGAATGTGACGCGCAACAAAGAGAAGAGGTTCTAGTGGAAGTGATGTTTCTAAATGGTGCACAAGGGAAAAGCACTTAAGCATAGTATACTCACGATATAAAGCGGTCTCCACAGTTGTAGTCGAGCTGAGTAGTGATAGATATTGCATTTGGTAACAATGGGCCGCTCAGGTTACATGCGACACGCACACGCACGATAAGATATATCAGAAAACAATGGAAATCATGTATCGATAGTGTGAACAATGGGTTCCCAGGTTTCAATAACATGCGCCGCCAGGATAAGGTAACGGTTAACTCGGGATAGATATTGCATTTGGTAACAATGGGCCGCTCAGGTTACATGCGACACGCACACGCACGATAAGATATATCAGAAAACAATGGAAATCATGTATCGATAGTGTGAACAATGGGTTCCCAGGTTTCAATAACATGCGCCGCCAGGATAAGGTAACGCTTAACTCAGGTAAACAATGGGAACTCACGTGTCGATAGTGTTTGATAGGCACCTGGATGCACATTTAATGACACTTAATAACACGCAATGACGGTTAATAACAAGCAATGACATGTAATAACACGCAAATGACATGTAATAACACGCAAATGACATTTAATAACACGCAATAACATCCGATGACATTTAATAGCATTTTCCGATCGGGTTGACGTCCCGATCAGTCCGTCACCTAGGTTGGTTGCCGCGTCAGAGCGCTAGGTAGGTTTCCGACAATGTGTAGTTTTGGTTTCGGTTTGAAATTCCCACCAAGCGCCCTCTAGTTTTCAAGCTTTGGCCGTCTGTAGTTTCAGTTTCGGTTTGAAAAAACAAATGGACGTCGGGGCCCGCCACCTAGGTTGGTTGCCGCGCTAGAGCGCCAGCTAGGTTGGTTTCTGACCATGTGGAGTTTTGGTTTCGGTTTGAAATTCCCACCAAGCGCCCTCTAATTTTCAAGCTTTGGCCGTCTGTAGTTTCGGTTTTAACAAAATTGATGTCGGGACCCGACGCCAAGGTTGGTTCCCGTATAGTTTATGACCATGTGTAGTTTTGGTTTCGGTTTGGAATTCCTAGGTTTTGAATGGCTGCAGAAGCCACCTTGTTTCAAGCTTTTGACCGTCTGAAGTTTCGGTTTCGGTTTGAAAAATGCATGGCGCGTGACAGCATGATTTTTTTTCCCCATGCCACTGTGATAAGTACACCCAAATAATGATGTATGTCGGAGACCAGACAACAGTGTATATATTCCTTTTTTATTTTAGCACATTATTTTTCTACTCTTTTATTTAACTACCGAAGGATATGTTACAAATTACCAGATTCTTGCTTGGCATCATCCTTGAACAAAAGCAATCTGGAAAACAAAGGAAAACGAAACATCCTGTGAATGCTTTTCTCAATCAGAACAAAGTCTGGGACGGCTAAGATCTTGATCGGGTGCCACGCAACAACAACAAGCAGCATTATCAAAGAGTCGGCTAACGTTTCCACTTTCCGATATGTCTCTCATACTGTGTCGTGCATTTGCGTTGGAGTACGGCCTTTGGACATGCCACACGCTAAAGTAAATAACCCGCTGACAATACCCTCAACAATCACTATAAAGTAGAGGTGTTCTATAGACATGCATTTCCAAACTTGTGTTGCTCATTGTGACAACAGCAAACAACGAATCGAGAAACAGCGCATGACCGCGTATTTTGGTTACCAGCTGTGACGGTTTCGAAATAAAAATAACCAAAATGGCATAAGGGCGAGGGTATACTCACATCTTGCATGACGAACTAGCACTGGGAACGGGACAGAGAGAAGAGGGTCGTCCATGGAGGTTCGTTCACAATCACCGGACTCAGTCTTCGACAGCTAGCTTATAAGACCCGTGATTTTTGTTTTATTTCAAGGGAAGGAGGGATCACGTGAATGCATCGTGGGCAGCTTCTCCTTTCGCAGGAGCAGCATGTGAAATGCGATACCTCTTGCCGACACGCTCTTCTTTCTTCTTCTTTTTGTATGATAACACAAGCCGCGAAACACTGTGTCGGAGACACCCGTCTGGCTTTTTCCAAGCGCTCTTTGGGAACGCCAACCACACAAAAACATTATCGTCCTCGCAAGATGTATTTTCGACTGCCGCACAAAGTAAATAGAGTTATATATGTGACAGTTGAATGAAATCCGTGCTTGATAGTGTACGTCAATAAGACGCTGTCGCTTTGTAGCAAGTTGCATGATCTCGAAGCGAGTGGAATACTAAAACGGTTTCACTCATTCTTACGTGACCGTTAGATTAGTAAAACGAAGGATGTACCTTGAAACGAAAGAAAAAAAAAGGAATCGACTATATGGAGCGCGGAATACATTTCCTTTGGAGATTCCCAGATGACTTGATTTCGACGATTATTCACTAATCGCTAGAACTTCAAACAGCACAATATTCGTCTCAACTTGAAATGGTTCCATAAAATGTGTCCTCTTGACTGCTGTTAAACTAATTTTAATAGGTCCTTTCGAGCAAGGTATGCTTTCTGATTAGGCGGAGGTATCCAGTTTGGCTCTCACGTTTAACCATGACTTCTTCATTTTAATATCGAACACTTTTTCCTTGAAGTGCATGTAGCTTCTCGTAAGGAGAGCAAAATGGTATCAGCCGAAAATTGTCTAATGGTTCACGGCGCTTGATATGGTCATCGAGTTCAATGAATGTGGATACATGAGATGCTGAAACTCTCACAAAATGAATTTCTGCTCTTCAATCATCGTTGATCCAAACGATGCAAATCCTACCAGATATGAACACAAGGTGTCAAATAGAACTCTGTTAGCGTCCCGATATGTATGCGGCTGACATATGGGTGATAGTGAGTATAATAGGGAAAAAATGCTTAAACATATAACCAGACCGCGATCTGTAAATATATGATAGTCTACATTTCAGTAGGTTAGGTTTAGTAGGTTCTCCCCTCATCTCTATGTTGTCGATCTATAAGAAAGCATTCAATTAGGTCCAAATTACGATCTTTCAATTGATAGATTCGAAATGATAGCTTTCCAACTCAATGTCGAATAATTATGGATGATATAACATAAGGTATTGGTTGGCGAGTCTATCCACCATGTCGCCCTGTTAATGTATGATTTCTATCGTTTCTTGCGTTAACTATTTACAATTATTGCTAAGATTGGTTGCAGGTGGATCTATCCCTGTCTCTCGAGAAAGGGATGGAGGTTACATATTTGAGTATCAGATGTCCTATAATTTAAAAAAAATGAATTTGATTTGATTGTCATCGTATGGATTGATTGAAGCTAAAAGCCGTGTCCCTGATGTAAAATAATTATCGCTAGCATTGATTTCATTCTTCAGATAGAAACATAGTGGTGGTGGTTTGTCGTTTTCATAGACTGCTTGAGTCTCACTCCTCTGCCTCTGTCGATTTCTTGGTGACTGCCTAATATGTTGTGATAGACTTGTTCTGGGTGGTCGGTTTCTATCATAAAGAATAGTTATTTCTAGCATTGATTTTTTATTTTTTTTAGATATTAAGTTGTGGTATAGAAAATTCAGTGATTAATTTGCTGGACCTCTGGGGATTGATTCCTCTGTCGTAGAATAATTACAGTTAGCTCTGATTTTATTCCCTAGATGTGACAAAAAAAGTGTGGTGTAGATAACAAAATATTTTTACTCGTGTTTTACTTGTGCTTACCGTCATGTCATACGATGCCAAATAAAGTTTAACTTGATACATTCGAATTGGTAACTGAGTCTTAATAGTTAGCCTGGATGACCTGATACAACATCGAATCGACATTGTAAGGAATGGGAGTATGCAACGTACATAACTCTACGATTTCTATAATATCTAGGGAATATAATCAGAACTAACAACAATTGTTCTATATCAACCCTCCCAGCAATAGGCCATCCATCCAAACGCTCACTTTTCTATGTCACAACTATTTTTAATATCTGAGAAGGAAAATCAATGCTAGCACCAAGTATTCTTTATCATAGTAGCCGACCAGCTACAATCAATCTCTTGTAGCATATTATTTCAGTCATCAAGGAATCGACAGAGGTGAGACTCAAGCGGTCTATCAAACGAAGAACAACCACCACTATGTTACTATCTGAGGAATAAAATCACCGCAAGGGATAATTGAGTCTCTGTATGCAATACGGGGATAAGTCGAAAATCCCAAACCGAGAAAACTGCGAGTGAATATTTGGTAAAGTAGTTGCAGATAAGTTCCCTCGAATAACGCAAATGCAAAATGTGTAACATATATGCGTGTGTCTACTCTACATGCATGTCCCGTTAGCGTCCTTTCTGAGTGCGTGATTTAGCAGAGATTAAACAAATCCAGGAGCATGACATATCCCCTTTTTCTATATAACAAAGCACGCACAGGGCTTTCGTGCAGGAAAAAACACTTTTCATGAGTCGGACTTTCATGGTGACGGCAGGATGTCCGAAGTTACCTTTGTGCAGTGGAGCAGCCTAGATCGTGATTATCGTGCTGCTAAACGACCATAATCTTGAAAATAATGTTCTGTATGACCAGCAAAACATGACTTATTAGTATAGTGAGCACGTTTTCCGATTAAAACGCTCAGTAGCACTGCTGACACTGTTACGTGAGGTAGGAAGAACATGTTTTTCGAGCGGAAGTCCAAGTTGATTTCTGCACCCAAGCAAAATTTAAGCTTTAATATAAAGGGATATTAAGCTTATAATAGGGAAAATTTAACAAAAACACTAAAAGGGGATAATTTGACTTATCCCCTTATTGCACATAGAGGTTCAATCATTTTATGTGAAAAGCACAACCTTTAATTCCGAGAAGCGATTCTCAATCAACATGCTGGCAATTAACTATTATAGTATGTTGCTAATGTTATCCGAAACGATCGACTGCACAACACAACACAGGATGGATAAAGCAGCATAAACAACATGCTGCATAATGTAAAACCCCGAGACTAGGGAACACGAAAGGACAGACACAACACGAAGTCGTTTCGTGTTCCCTAGTCTCGGGGTTTTACATTATGCACCATCTTCACCAGCTCGCTTGTTTCCTAGCCATTTTTTCACTGTCATAAACAACATGTTATATATTTTCATCGCGGTTAATTACGACTGTATGAAGCGCGGAATACATTTCCTTTGGAGTTTCCCAGATGACCTGATTTCGACCATTATTCGCTAAAACTTCAAAGAGCGCAATATTCGTCTCAACTTAAAAATGGTTCCACTCCTGACTGGTGTTGTGCTAATTTTGATAGGTCCTTTCCAGCTTATCACATCTAGGGAATAAAATCAGAGCTAACTGCAATTATTCTACGACAGAGGAATCAATTCCCAGATATGTGTCCAGCGAACCAATCACTCAATTTCCTGTACCACAAGTATTTTTTAAATCTCGAAAATACAAAAATCAATGCTAGCAATAATTATTATTTATGATAAAAAACCGGCCACCCACAACAAGTCGATCACAGCATATTAGGCAGTCATCAAGAAATCGACAGAGACAGAGGAGTGAGACTCAAGCAGTCTATGAAAACGACAAACCACCACCACTATGTTTCTATCTGAAGAATGAAATCAAAGCTAGCGATAATTATTTTACATCAGGGACACGGCTTTTAGCTTCAATAAGTGGTTCAAGCCATACGATGACAATCAAATCAAATTCTTTTTTTTTATTATAGGACATCTGATACTCAAATATGTAACCTCCATCCTTTTCTGGAGAGACAGGGATAGACCAACCTGCAACCAACCTTATCAATAATTGTAAATAGTTAACGCTAGAAACGATAGAAATCATACATTGACAGGCGAACATGGTGGATAGATTCAATGTCCACACGCGGGCAAACCATTTCTATAAGACATTCTAGACAACACATGTAAAGAATAGATACTATCCCATTTCAAGCTATACAGACACTCACAAGAGAATTAAGTATTCCATATTCGTGATAATCAAATGTAGCTATATGTACCAACATGTAGCAACATGTGAACGATTCGCAAGCAGGTATGTGTAAGGAATTAATTATTATATGCTATTAGAAATCGATGAAGCGAACAGCACATCCAGGATGGATAAAGCATACCAACCAACACCATATATTATATGATTCAAGAAAATTATTACATATTGATACTATTGGAAAGCTATCATTTCGAATCTATCAATTGAAAGACCGTAATTTGGATCTTTGGATAAGATTTGGATTTGAGATCGACATCATAAAGATGATGGGAGAACCTACCTAACCTAACCTACTAACCTACTGAAATGTACACTATCATAGATTTACAGTACGCGGTCTCGTTATATGTTTAAACATTTTTCCCAATTATACTCGCTGTCACCATATGTTATCCGCATACATATCGGGATGCTAACAGAGTAACATTTGACACCTTGTGTTCGTATCTGGTAGGATTTGAAAACAACTTCAATGACAACAGCCTCAAAATAGACAAATGTTGTAATTGTCGTCTGCGCATCATATGTTATAAGCATTACTATGCTACACATCACGATGAGAAAAAACAGATGACATTTATTTAGAAGGCATGGCACGAGTGGGTGACGCAAGTTTAATTAAAGAAGACAATCTGAAGGATCAGGAAGTGTCAGTGTCAATCGAGTGAAAGCAAGAACATCTGAAAAGAACACTAAATAATGTTTACAAAACCACGGTCAAATTTGAGCATAAGTAAGCAGTGTGCATCTGTTAAGTGCGAAATGATCATCAAAACTTCAAAGAACTTATCCCATCAAGCAAAACATAATCTTTATTTGCTTTTCTTTCACTAGCATTTCTTTCATGACTAATATTTTTTTCTTACTTCATATCGTTCACTAGGTGACAGAGGCACAAACGTTTTACATGTATCACTTTGATTAAGGTACTTTGTTCATCATTTTTGTTTGCTTTGTTCAGTTACTTTGTTCAATCGTTAATTATGTGTACAAATTTTTAATTGCAAACCGTCTTCAGGATAGCGCTTCTATAATTTGGATAGTGAACATTGATTTCGAAAGCATGACATGGGGCTGGGAACACTGAAATACTCAGCCTCGGATGTGATAGGAATCTTCGCTGATGGATTGCCTTTCATAAAGAAATCGGTCAGATCGAATAACCATATCCAAGCAGTGTATATCGAATGAATCATTACAGATTTTCTTGCCATTCCATCTGTATATTGATAGGGAAAGTATTTTTTAAGTCATATCACATGATGTGCCCGCTCTATCAAATCCATGCAATTATTTGCGGCTCGCAGTTGACATCACCGTTTGGATCAACGATGATTCAAGAGCAGAAATTCATTTGTGAGAGTTTCAGCATCTCATGTATCCACATTAATTGAAACTCGATGACCATATCAAGTGCGGTGAACCATTAGACAGTTTTCGATTGATACCATTTTGCTCTCCTTACGAGAAGCTACATGAGATTGTGCAAGTTTGTGGCAGTCAAATGCTTATTCCTAAAACGCTATGGTACACGGCTAAGACATCTGACTGTACTGATGAATGCTGTATTCAATCGATTTATCATAAAGAACCACTATTTGGTACACTCTCAATTCATCACTACTCAGGACAAGGACGGCAAACGAAGGATTCGTAAGTTGGAAGATCACTTCAAGGAAAAAGTGTTCGATATCAAAATAAATAAGTTATGGTTAAAAGTGAGAGTCAAACTGGACACCTCCATCTAATCAGAAAGCATACCTTGCTGGAAAGGACCTATCAAAATTAGCTGAACACCAGTCAGGAGTGGAACCATTTTTAAGTTGAGACGAATATTGCGCTCTTTGAAGTTTTAGCGAATAATGGTCGAAATCAGGTCATCTGGGAAACTCCAAAGGAAATGTATTCCGCGCTTCATACACTCGTAATTAACCGCGATGAAAATATATAACATGTTGTTTATGACAGTGAAAAAATGGCTAGGAAACAAGCGAGCTGGTGAAGATGGTGCATAATGTAAAACTCCGAGACTAGGGAACACGAAACGACTTCGTGTTGTGTCTGTCCTTTCGTGTTCCCTAGTCTCGGGGTTTTACATTATGCAGCATGTTGTTTATGCTGCTTTATCCATCCTGTGTTGTGTTGTGCAGTCGATCGTTTCGGATAACATTAGCAACATACTATAATAGTTAATTGCCAGCATGTTGATTGAGAATCGCTTCTCGGAATTAAAGGTTGTGCTTTTCACATAAAATGATTGAACCTCTATGTGCAATAAGGGGATAAGTCAAATTATCCCCTTTTAGTGTTTTTGTTAAATTTTCCCTATTATAAGCTTAATATCCCTTTATATTAAAGCTTAAATTTTGCTTGGGTGCAGAAATCAACTTGGACTTCCGCTCGAAAAACATGTTCTTCCTACCTCACGTAACAGTGTCAGCAGTGCTACTGAGCGTTTTAATCGGAAAACGTGCTCACTATACTAATAAGTCATGTTTTGCTGGTCATACAGAACATTATTTTCAAGATTATGGTCGTTTAGCAGCACGATAATCACGATCTAGGCTGCTCCACTGCACAAAGGTAACTTCGGACATCCTGCCGTCACCATGAAAGTCCGACTCATGAAAAGTGTTTTTTCCTGCACGAAAGCCCTGTGCGTGCTTTGTTATATAGAAAAAGGGGATATGTCATGCTCCTGGATTTGTTTAATCTCTGCTAAATCACACACTCAGAAAGGACGCTAACGGGACATGCATGTAGAGTAGACACACGCATATATGTTACACATTTTGCATTTGCGTTATTCGAGGGAACTTATCTGCAACTACTTTACCAAATATTCACTCGCAGTTTTCTCGGTTTGGGATTTTCGACTTATCCCCGTATTGCATACAGAGACTCAATTATCCCTTGCGGTGATTTTATTCCTCAGATAGTAACATAGTGGTGGTTGTTCTTCGTTTGATAGACCGCTTGAGTCTCACCTCTGTCGATTCCTTGATGACTGAAATAATATGCTACAAGAGATTGATTGTAGCTGGTCGGCTACTATGATAAAGAATACTTGGTGCTAGCATTGATTTTCCTTCTCAGATATTAAAAATAGTTGTGACATAGAAAAGTGAGCGTTTGGATGGATGGCCTATTGCTGGGAGGGTTGATATAGAACAATTGTTGTTAGTTCTGATTATATTCCCTAGATATTATAGAAATCGTAGAGTTATGTACGTTGCATACTCCCATTCCTTACAATGTCGATTCGATGTTGTATCAGGTCATCCAGGCTAACTATTAAGACTCAGTTACCAATTCGAATGTATCAAGTTAAACTTTATTTGGCATCGTATGACATGACGGTAAGCACAAGTAAAACACGAGTAAAAATATTTTGTTATCTACACCACACTTTTTTTGTCACATCTAGGGAATAAAATCAGAGCTAACTGTAATTATTCTACGACAGAGGAATCAATCCCCAGAGGTCCAGCAAATTAATCACTGAATTTTCTATACCACAACTTAATATCTAAAAAAAATAAAAAATCAATGCTAGAAATAACTATTCTTTATGATAGAAACCGACCACCCAGAACAAGTCTATCACAACATATTAGGCAGTCACCAAGAAATCGACAGAGGCAGAGGAGTGAGACTCAAGCAGTCTATGAAAACGACAAACCACCACCACTATGTTTCTATCTGAAGAATGAAATCAATGCTAGCGATAATTATTTTACATCAGGGACACGGCTTTTAGCTTCAATCAATCCATACGATGACAATCAAATCAAATTCATTTTTTTTTAATTATAGGACATCTGATACTCAAATATGTAACCTCCATCCCTTTCTCGAGAGACAGGGATAGATCCACCTGCAACCAATCTTAGCAATAATTGTAAATAGTTAACGCAAGAAACGATAGAAATCATACATTAACAGGGCGACATGGTGGATAGACTCGCCAACCAATACCTTATGTTATATCATCCATAATTATTCGACATTGAGTTGGAAAGCTATCATTTCGAATCTATCAATTGAAAGATCGAAATTTGGACCTAATTGAATGCTTTCTTATAGATCGACAACATAGAGATGAGGGGAGAACCTACTAAACCTAACCTACTGAAATGTAGACTATCATATATTTACAGATCGCGGTCTGGTTATATGTTTAAGCATTTTTTCCCTATTATACTCACTATCACCCATATGTCAGCCGCATACATATCGGGACGCTAACAGAGTTCTATTTGACACCTTGTGTTCATATCTGGTAGGATTTGCATCGTTTGGATCAACGATGATTGAAGAGCAGAAATTCATTTTGTGAGAGTTTCAGCATCTCATGTATCCACATTCATTGAACTCGATGACCATATCAAGCGCCGTGAACCATTAGACAATTTTCGGCTGATACCATTTTGCTCTCCTTACGAGAAGCTACATGCACTTCAAGGAAAAAGTGTTCGATATTAAAATGAAGAAGTCATGGTTAAACGTGAGAGCCAAACTGGATACCTCCGCCTAATCAGAAAGCATACCTTGCTCGAAAGGACCTATTAAAATTAGTTTAACAGCAGTCAAGAGGACACATTTTATGGAACCATTTCAAGTTGAGACGAATATTGTGCTGTTTGAAGTTCTAGCGATTAGTGAATAATCGTCGAAATCAAGTCATCTGGGAATCTCCAAAGGAAATGTATTCCGCGCTCCATATAGTCGATTCCTTTTTTTTTCTTTCGTTTCAAGGTACATCCTTCGTTTTACTAATCTAACGGTCACGTAAGAATGAGTGAAACCGTTTTAGTATTCCACTCGCTTCGAGATCATGCAACTTGCTACAAAGCGACAGCGTCTTATTGACGTACACTATCAAGCACGGATTTCATTCAACTGTCACATATATAACTCTATTTACTTTGTGCGGCAGTCGAAAATACATCTTGCGAGGACGATAATGTTTTTGTGTGGTTGGCGTTCCCAAAGAGCGCTTGGAAAAAGCCAGACGGGTGTCTCCGACACAGTGTTTCGCGGCTTGTGTTATCATACAAAAAGAAGAAGAAAGAAGAGCGTGTCGGCAAGAGGTATCGCATTTCACATGCTGCTCCTGCGAAAGGAGAAGCTGCCCACGATGCATTCACGTGATCCCTCCTTCCCTTGAAATAAAACAAAAATCACGGGTCTTATAAGCTAGCTGTCGAAGACTGAGTCCGGTGATTGTGAACGAACCTCCATGGACGACCCTCTTCTCTCTGTCCCGTTCCCAGTGCTAGTTCGTCATGCAAGATGTGAGTATACCCTCGCCCTTATGCCATTTTGGTTATTTTTATTTCGAAACCGTCACAGCTGGTAACCAAAATACGCGGTCATGCGCTGTTTCTCGATTCGTTGTTTGCTGTTGTCACAATGAGCAACACAAGTTTGGAAATGCATGTCTATAGAACACCTCTACTTTATAGTGATTGTTGAGGGTATTGTCAGCGGGTTATTTACTTTAGCGTGTGGCATGTCCAAAGGCCGTACTCCAACGCAAATGCACGACACAGTATGAGAGACATATCGGAAAGTGGAAACGTTAGCCGACTCTTTGATAATGCTGCTTGTTGTTGTTGCGTGGCACCCGATCAAGATCTTAGCCGTCCCAGACTTTGTTCTGATTGAGAAAAGCATTCACAGGATGTTTCGTTTTCCTTTGTTTTCCAGATTGCTTTTGTACAAGGATGATGCCAAGCAAGAATCTGGTAATTTGTAACATATCCTTCGGTAGTTAAATAAAAGAGTAGAAAAATAATGTGCTAAAATAAAAAAGGAATATATACACTGTTGTCTGGTCTCCGACATACATCATTATTTGGGTGTACTTATCACAGTGGCATGGGGAAAAAAAATCATGCTGTCACGCGCCATGCATTTTTCAAACCGAAACCGAAACTTCAGACGGTCAAAAGCTTGAAACAAGGTGGCTTCTGCAGCCATTCAAAACCTAGGAATTCCAAACCGAAACCAAAACTACACATGGTCATAAACTATACGGGAACCAACCTTGGCGTCGGGTCCCGACATCAATTTTGTTAAAACCGAAACTACAGACGGCCAAAGCTTGAAAATTAGAGGGCGCTTGGTGGGAATTTCAAACCGAAACCAAAACTCCACATGGTCAGAAACCAACCTAGCTGGCGCTCTAGCGCGGCAACCAACCTAGGTGGCGGGCCCCGACGTCCATTTGTTTTTTCAAACCGAAACTGAAACTACAGACGGCCAAAGCTTGAAAACTAGAGGGCGCTTGGTGGGAATTTCAAACCGAAACCAAAACTACACATTGTCGGAAACCTACCTAGCGCTCTGACGCGGCAACCAACCTAGGTGACGGACTGATCGGGACGTCAACCCGATCGGAAAATGCTATTAAATGTCATCGGATGTTATTGCGTGTTATTAAATGTCATTTGCGTGTTATTACATGTCATTTGCGTGTTATTACATGTCATTGCTTGTTATTAACCGTCATTGCGTGTTATTAAGTGTCATTAAATGTGCATCCAGGTGCCTATCAAACACTATCGACACGTGAGTTCCCATTGTTTACCTGAGTTAAGCGTTACCTTATCCTGGCGGCGCATGTTATTGAAACCTGGGAACCCATTGTTCACACTATCGATACATGATTTCCATTGTTTTCTGATATATCTTATCGTGCGTGTGCGTGTCGCATGTAACCTGAGCGGCCCATTGTTACCAAATGCAATATCTATCACTACTGAGCTGTAATCCTATAACACCCACCCGCCCGGCCGCTGGCGCTCATTGTACTGTCGCACTGTCGTAACTTGCAGACAAATCCTTTAGATTATAAAACCAACGCCTATGTCACACATCACGCTAAGAACATAACGAGCAAAAATCGCTGTACAAGCATGCTGCTAAGCAAGCGACCGTTGTACAGTGAAGGCATCATTCATCGCGGGAGCAGGAACGCACAAAATACAAATATAAGAGTTCCAAAATAACTTTCGTTAACACTAACGAACTTTACCAAAAATTGAAATATAATTACTTCTACTAATAAAGTTACTTTCTGATCGTTTTTATAACTTCGTCTTGCAATCTCCATATTAACCTGTCCTGGCACTGAAACCGAAACTTCCCCCCAATTATGTAAACTGGTCCAGTTCGAACTGGCACCACCTCATTTCCAGTTGCCGCCAGCCCAGCTTGAACTGCGGTACCAGTTCACTTTCCAGTTGCTGCCAGTCCAGCTTGAACTGGTACCACAAAGTGCCCAGTTGCCACCAGCCCAGCTTGAACTGGTACCAGTTTACTTTCCAGTTGACAACCAGTTCGTGCGAACTGGGAACGAGCTGGTACCAGTTGACCTCCCAGCTCAAATTTTCGCCTGGGAAGGGGACGCTGAATCTCTTTAACGTGCTGGATACCGAACTCAGTGTCATTTGAAGCAAGGTGCAGTGCCATAACCACACCTGCCCACGCCGTGGAAAGAACATCCACTTAAACGGCGCAAAAGTGTGAGTACTTTACGTTATTGCGGCTAACAGAGATCTCTCAGTCCGTGTGGCCCAAATGCTATCACAGATTTCAGGATTGTGTAAATGGATTAATTCTCATATGAGGGGCTTGGAACCTTATGGCCGCTTACGGCACACAAGAGAGAGAGAGAGAGAGTAAAGAAAAAAGACAAAATAGAAGTTACCGAACCTACACTGTGTCTAGACACTTGAGACTAGAGTTGAGACTAGTTGAGACTAGACACTAGCTCAACTAGACACACAACTAGACACTAAACTCAGGTGTTGCACTGTTGATAAAAATAGCTTAGCATGATCTTAGATACCATACTTTGACATATTATCTGTGTAATATATTGAACGTATGTATCCGTTCTTTTCTCTTCACTTATCTGCTTTCATGTTTACAGATTGTAACTTCATCAGCGGAGCTTGAAACCCCTGAAGTGAGACACCCTTGTTGATCACAGTTGATCACTGCAACCCACTATTCAGAGCAGACAAATGCTGTGCAGCCTTGTTCCAGATTCCTCTTTGCAGCATTGTCTTGCCTACCATTCGGGCCCTGTATATTGTTCACAAGTTTATTATTATTATTATTATTATTTTAGTTTACTTTAGCATGTGCACAAATGCGATATTGAGGAGGACATTTTCTTGATGATACCTGAATAAGCTAGGTTGCTTTTAAGAGCTGCAGACTTTTGTTCCTTATCTTATAATCATTACTCAGGTGGATTACATCCATTTGCATTCACCGGAACTGGAGTTGCATACTGTGTTTTTCGTTTTCTTCTCTCAATCCAGGGCGCCCCAAATGTATGGCAGCTAAAGTCTTTCACCGCGGTAACATACCGTAACAACTCCAGCGTGCTCTGCAGTTCACCTCTAAAATAAAGCAACTTACGCTTGATACAGCATGTCGTCAGGAGATTTTGTTCCTCTACAACTCTGTGTTTTGTTTTACATTACCAAAAGTAACGTCACCAACCATTACTATATCAGTGGTGTACTGCGGTGCCCGACCAGTTCAACGTGCTCTGTGCATCCTGTAAAGCCTGTGCAGGGACTTCAGCCCTTATTTTCTGGTAAAATTGATGTCAATACTGTTGTTAGATGGGCTGTGAAGCAGTGTAAAATAGAATACATCCTGTGCTTGCATGTGCATAAAAATTATGCATGCGTAGCATATAATGTGCATGTGTAGATATTTCAATTATTAGCTCTTGTGGATTTTAGTTATCGTACTATTTGAGCTAGATGCCGACATTTCAGCTGTTTGAGCCTGGTGCCCCCGTCCTTGACACGTATACAAGTGGACGCACATCCTCGGTCGAGCCTGCACAGCTGTGGTCTCTCTCTCCAGGTGGAAAATTACACAGTCCTTTTACCAAGAAGGCAGATTCCTACCAGAAGACGAAAAAGCAGTTTATTCGAAATAGTACCAATTACTTCTCTTTCTTTCTCTCTCTCTTTCTCTTTATTGAATTGCAAAATATAGGGCATGTTACGTGACTACTGGGGCTTTTTGCTTCTTTCCAGGTACCTCAACTGGTGAATTCAAGCTTATGTAACACCGGAGTATAAGGTGGCAATAAGCAGACGAGCTGATGTCGTTAGTTTGTGTTCCTCAGTGTCAGGGTTAATTATGGATGTATTACATAGTATTGGAAACCTGGAACAGTAAATGTGTTAAACAACAAGCACAAATAAATACGATGTGCAGAATACTCCTGCAGTTTAGTTTCTGTAGTCATGGTTATTGTTAATGCAAACTGTTCACATTTACGACGTGCTCAACACTGAATACAATTGTATTGAATACCTCATAAAACACAAATTCTTGCATAAAGCATATTCTTAGGCAAACAATAAGTCATTTGACGGAAGGAAATATAGCCAGCCTGTCGCGTCTGTGGACCACGAAATGCAGAGTAAATCAGAATCGCTTGAAAGCGCGAAGCTGCTTTGAATAATAATAGTAATGAAGAACACGAGTTGAGACAAGGTAAAACAAACCATTACACCACCCAGTCTTTTACATAGATAATTTGTGCAAACAAATCAATCAACAAAGGAGGACAAATATCACAGCCGCACTTCACACCGGACTTGCTTTGTTGTCAGATTGACAACACGTAAATATGATTACAACGCCAGGCAACCACCAGACACTTTCCATTGGTGAAAGCGATACAACCAATACAACGTTGCGGTGAATCACTAGGGGCCCACGTATCTCGTCAGCAAGAACCTCATGGCCATGGAGGTTGATGCTTGTGTTCCTTGTTGTGAACGGCCGCCGAGCAGAAGACGATTACATAGGACGAAAAAGTAAAGCTCACATCTCATACCTGTCAGCGCAAATGTAGAAAGGACTCACAAACAAAAAGCTGTTCATTATAGCATGTTATCCGAACGCCTGCAACAAAAAGAAACGTAATGCTTGAGCCCTCAGACCAGAGACCTTGTACGTGCGACTGGCAGGCGCAGCACCGCATTGCTTGGCATTCCGCAACACCGGTGACGTAACGGGGGCCAGCAGCACAGCCCGCATAGTTGCTCGATCCACAGGAGAATGCGCGTGGGAGAGGAGGAATGCGGAAGAGAAACTTGAAGCGCGCGCTTCTCACACAGTGGAGCGATTTCGCCCGGAAAAATATCCGGCATTAGTTTAGTCTCGGCGGGGACAACCGTTTCAAAAAGCAAATATGGGGGTTCGGGAAATTTTATAGTCCCTTTAAAGTACCCTTAAGTAAGCGAGCAAAAAGACACGAACAGCACAGGACGAGCTCGTCGTGCGCTGTTGGTGTCTTTTTGCTTATCTTTTTTTAAATGCGATAACGTTTCTTTAACGCACTCTTGGGCCTCCGTGAAACGTAGCGTCAGTAGAGAGGGGCACTTTCACTCTCGTGATGCGCTACCTGTCCCTCGTCTGTTTCCTGAGGCCTGTTTCGAACCTTTAGAGAGGAGCGGTAAGACGTCCTCTCTAAAGGTTCGTGCACCCTGTCAGGGAGCCACCTCAAAAATGACACCCTTGCTTTTGAACCCTCATGGTGTATCCCTTCAACCTAGCACTGAAAAGATCTTGAACCGTGGGCCGAAATTTGCTCTTAGTGTTCGTCCCACACGTGTTGCTTCAGCGTCCTCTATCCATAAGATTGTCCCTTCAGCGCCGTCTAACAGTGACACCCGAATCTCCCTGACACAACAATGTTCGCAAAAGGTACACACGGCCCTCAACATTCCCTCGTTGGCCCTCTTAAAACCTACCGCCTGGCAACTGAACATCAAGCGGGATTTAGCAAAAAACTCCGCCGTCCTTCTCGATACCGATAAATCCTCCAAGTTCTTTATCTTACCTCAGTCAAGCTTTAATGAGAAAGCTCTTGCCGCTATCTCTTCGGTCCTAAAGCATTTTGAGGGCAACCTCAAACTTGCTAAACGGAAAGCCATAGGTCTTTTACGATCCCTGAAACTTCAAACCCTCAACAATTACAAAGATTTCCATTGTCTCAGCTGATAGCTTTTCCGTAAAATTTGTTGTTAAGGATCATAAACCTTCTCAACCGCTTCGAGTCATTGTAAACGAGAACGGCACTTGACAGAAAGTTATCTCCGACTATATTGAAAATTCTTCGAAATGCATTTTCCTGCCAGATTCTATCAGTGTTCGAAATTCTGAGGATCTCCTTGATGACATTGTGCCTTATCACACACAAAATTTCCACTGTATGTCACTTGATATCAAGGACCTCTATTTCTCCCTCGACACCGCAATCCTATTTTCCAGATTAAGGGACATCATTGAGAAGAATTTGGTTTGTTTTCAAACAAATGCAGGGATACCACTTTCCTACTTTCTCGAGCTTGTCAAACTTTACCTTTCGGCTACAGTTGTCAGCTTCAACGATAGTCTTTTCACACAATCAAAGGGAATTTGCATTGGTTCTTCTGTCGCACCCAAGCTTAGCGAGATTTACCTTTCCGCACTCGACCGATCACTATCGTCCTATTCCAAATCATGTCGTGGCACAACTCTTGTCCGACGATACGTTGATGATATAATTATTCTAGCCTCTCATTCAGACTCCATAACTAAACTCGTGGCCTGTGCTCAAAAGACTTGTCCTGAATTGGTCTTTACTTCAGAAGTCCCCTCAAACGGCCGTCTACGTTTCCTAGATGTAACCTTCACCCTTAGTCCAACTTTGTGTTGGGAGTATGGCCGTACGGACCCGAAACCGCTACTGTCAAGGTGGAGTTGCCATCCCAAAGCCGTAAAGTCAGGTGTAATCAATTCCGTCTTGGGTTCTTCTGTTAAAAAATCCTGTATCCGTAAAATCCCTACCGCTGTGTCCCAACAAATCAGCCGCCTCAAAGAAGCTGGCTTCCAGTCGGATGCAATATATACACACCTGCAAAATCTCCTAAACCCCCCAAAACCCTTAAACCCTGAACGTCCACTGAACCGCCACGTGGTCCTACCGTTTTTCCACGGTATTTCACATGCCTTAGGAAAGTTTGCAACCTCGCAAGGAATCAGAGTAGCCTACTCTGTTCACAACAGGCTGTCCACCCTAACGCCCTTCCTGAAATCTGGTCAACACCAGCGATGCACCACATCCCACACAAAAAAGTTCGTAGACTGCAAAAAGTCGTGCGAGTACCGTATACCCCTTCGGTGTGGGGGTTCCTACATTGGCCAGAGCGGCCGTCGCCTGAACGATAGACTTCGGGAACATGCTAATAATGTCAAAAACAAATCAAGTACTTCTGAACTTTTTAAACATCTGGAGGGCTGTTCCAGTTGTTCGGCAGACCTTCCCGGAACCAACTGTTTAATCTCCTGCAATGACAAGCTGTCCCGCACTCTACTAGAATCCCCTCTAATAGCAACTAGAAAAGGATGTGTGAGCCAACCTAGCATTGTCATCCCAGGAAGCTTGGTCACTCTCCTTAGCCCCGTTAGCCCCGGATAACTTCTCTAATCTTGACTAATTCCATGGGAGAGACCCAAACGCATTTTATTCCGTACCTTATTCACTTCTGAGTTTTGCTTGTATATATATATTTTAATATATTTTGCTGTCACTGTTACCAATATTTTCACTTTTTATCGTCCTTTTTTGCAATCTGTACTGCTTTGGAATACCTTTCCGTTCTTTGCAATCACATACGTCCCCTTGTGCATTTATCGATGCTACTACCGACCGTTAAGAGGTTCGTATTACGCGCCTCATATTCACCTACGCCGAGAAGCCGGAGTGTACACTTTCTTTTCACCCTGTCTCCCTTGACTTTCTGCATTAAAGCTTCATTGCTTGTTCGTGAGTCTATCTGTTCATCTCGTCCTGTGTTCGTCCTGTGTTTTTCACCTCAAACTCAAGGCAATGTTAATATCAATTCAACACCAGCTAGCTTGCCTGCTCCTGCTATGTTCATCGATGTTGCCATGTCGCGAGTGATTAGGATCGAAGGCCTGAGGCCGTGGACGAAGTCTTGAAGTTCTATCACACAAAGCGCTACGCAGACAAGCATCTACATGACAAGTTTCCAAGACTCGAGTGCCACAGGCTCGATACGCGTCACGCAGACAACTTTCACGACTCTGTCGAAAACGGCGCAACAAGCGCTCTGAACATGGTCGTAGCGAACGTTCGGGATTTACGCGCGCACAGAATGGACGTTCAGCGCGATGTAATTCTCTGCACGTGCTCGGGTTGACGGAAACGTGGAGTGATGGTCCGTGTAAGATCGACGGATACAGGTGCGTGTCGTCCACATGCGCTAAGAGGAGAGAGCGGCTGGTGTCGCACTTTATGTCAAGCAAGGGAAAAGTACGGTCACTCCACGGCGTATCTGCCGACAAAAACGAGGCGAGAAGCGCGACGGAGAGCACTTTCAATGGTCGTGGAACCATCGATGTCGCCGTCTACCTCTCGCCAAACGTTTCACGAGGTGACATCAAACTCTTCCTCAGTTGGAATTTCCTACCGTGCTCTCCTAAAACGCAACTAAAGTTCGATGAGCAAATTGGAATACTGTAAGCGAGCTGGTGTACTATAGGAGGAGGTAACATTTCCTTGAGTTTGACGAACACGCAGGATGAAGGACCACAAGACGAAGGACCACACTCTTCGTCTTGTGTGTTCCTCAAAGTCAAGGAAATGTTACCCCTTTCAACTAAAGTTTCCCGAGGTAGAAACAGCGCACTATATCGACGTGCCGCTCATTATGTTGGAGACTTTAACATTAGCGTCAGGAACTGCAACAATGAGAGGTTTATCGACTGCATGAAGGAGTCGTTCAATTTGAACATCGTGAGTGATGTGAACGTGCCGACCACAAGCAATGGTACAACGATAGACTGTGTGTTCACGAGAAATGTTAGTGTGTGCTGCATGAACTACATATCCTACTACAATATCCATTCTCTGCATCGCCAGAACGACTACCCAGACAACGAGGAATATCCTTCCGAGTGATCTTATACGGAAACGCGTTCAGGTTCATGACCTTAGGAATAAATAGCGAGCTTTAGCAGATCGAAAGTTCTCAACGATAACGCTCCGGAAAACATGATAAGTCAATCATGATTCCCTTGATCCTAATCTGTGATTTGACAGGTTCCTTTATTGTATCGTTTCCGTAGAGTGCTGCCCATGCTAAAACTGCTAAAACTCCCGAAAGTGTGCTTCTTTCGCATCAGAAGTCGTGTCGTCGTCCTGCGTCTGCCGTAATGCTAGTAATACTAGCTATCGTATTTCATACGCGTTGGGCATCTGCGCCAAAGAGTACAGTCACTTTTTAATGTGTTAGCATTAGGAGTGTCAAACTGGAAAAAGCTGTATGTAAGTGTGTGTGTGAGAGAGAGAGAGAGAGATATGGGGTGAAGCCTCAGCGAGGCAGAGCTATAAGTGGACATGTAAAGGGGATATAAGAGGGTAAATCTGAAGGGAGCTAAATGATTTGAATTTGAAGTAGTGGAAACCAGCTCCCCTGGCATATTGGTTAAAATGATCGCTTTCCACGCAGAGACTGGGAGGTGACACGGGTTCGAATCCTGTCACCGGCTGTGTTGTCTGAGGTTTTTCCTGGGTTTTCCGAGCACTTTCCAGACGAATGTCGGCACAGTTCCCCCTGAAATCAGCCCAGGCCCATACTATCCCTCTGTCCCCCACTCGTTCCTGCTGTCCTCTCTCCATCTGTCCACGTCTGTACGCCGCTCATAGCCACATTTGCTTCCCGGCGCTAACACCTAATCAAAAAAAGTAGTCGAACGTAATTAAGAGGTAACAGTAATTGGAGGTAATTAATCGCAATTAAAGCAGGAAGGTTAGTTTAAAGGCAATGACTAAGATATATGTCATTAAGAGAAAGGTTACATGAAATAAAGATTACTGTAGGCAACTACAAGTTACCGGGGTAATTAAATGTAATTGAAGATACTTAACATTAATTAGAGGGGAATTGAGAGTAATTACAGCAAGTAAATGTAATTAAAGGCAATTAAATGATATTCAAAATTATCTCAGATAACTTGCGCTAACCTTCGCTAATTAATGGTAACTACAGACTAATTGAACGTAACTGATGAGGCTAATTAAAGGTTCATTAAATGGACTTACATTGAAAGTGTCGAACTGGAAGTCAAGTACAGACCAGAGGTGGACAACAGGACATCAGGTTAGACCGGAAGATGACAAACGGAAGTAGAGTTACACCGGAAGTGGAAACCGGAAGTGAAATATAGACGGGAAGTGGACATCCGGGAGTGGGCAACCGGAAGTTGGGTTTAGACGGACAATCGAAAATAATGTTAGACTCAAGCATAGGCGGGAAGTGGACAACCGGAAGTCAGGTTAGATCTGATGTGGACAACCGAAAGCCGAGTTGGACCGGAAGGCAAGTAAAAACGGGAAGTGGACAACCGGAAGTCAGGTTAGATCTGATGTGGACAACCGAAAGCCGAGTTGGATCGGAAGCCAAGTAAAAACGGGAAGTGGACAACCGGAAGTCAGGTTAGATCTGATGTGGATAACCGGAAGTCGGGCTTAGACCGTCAGTAAACACCCGGAAATCTGGCTAAGACCGGAAAAGGCGCTTAATGCTAACGCATTTCTCTCGCGTTTACCGCTAAATCGCCACTGACTTTTATTTTACAGGAACACTCCGCATACACATATTTGTTTCTGCAGTATTGCGTGCCTCTTATAGTTGTGCCCAGAAGTAGCAAAACGAAATAAATGTTGCCCGGAAGTTACTCTAAGATTCTCCGAATACTACTCGTAGTAGTGCACGAGATTGGGAAGGAAATGCAGTGAGAGTTGCCAACAAACCAGTTATTCAAAGAAACATTTGAGTGATGTTGATTAGCTACCCCCGTCGTGCCGACAATCACGCCGTCAGCCACCGTGACGAGCGCCATCCACATACAAAGAGTAGACATACACGGATGTAAACTTAAATACGAGGTTGTATCAATAAATTGCAGCTCTAGTTCTATACCGCGAAAACAGTGGGCAGCACGGAGCAGTGTTTGATGTCGGTGGCCTTAATTAGTTATTATTCCGAATGGCGTCGTTCTGTGAACATGTGCATCAACAGTTTTTGTGACCACATGCAGAAGGACGTTTGTGATTTCAGCATGGACTGCAAACCACTGCAAGGACTGCATGGACTGCATGGAGAGGAGAGCTAACATCAAAGTATGTGTCAAATTCGGGAAATCTGTAACGGAGACCATTCGAATGATTCGGCAGGCTTATCGCAATGAAGCAATCAGCCGTGCGACGTGTGCTGAGTGACACTCTCGTTTCAAGACTGGAAGGAAATCACTGGAAAGCGAAGTGAGGCCAGGCATACGTTGCGCAAGCACAATCCCCGAAAACCCAGCAAGGTCAGGGATCTTGTGCACAATGATAGTCGGAGAACCATTCGGGACATCCCAATTATATCGTGATGGTGTCGTTTGGAACAGTCAAGGAAAAATCCTCATCTATTTTGAACGTGTAGCACATCGCTGCAAATTTTGTTCCCAGCATTTGGACCACCGCGCAGAAGGCGCACCGTGTCTAAATCGGTTAGGATCTTCTCAGCAAGTCTTAGGTGACCCGGTAAGTCTCAGGTCTTGCGACAGCAGGTCTTCGATTTCATGTCGTCCATCACTATAGGGACGAGACTTGGATCTATACAGTGACGACCCGGAGACTAAACAACAGTCTTCGCAGTTCATGAGCTCGGAATATGGGTGGTCAGTGCGGAGAACGGCGAACTACAACGGTGTGGACGCGTCGTCTGCTTTTTCACGTTTATTCCGCGGCGTTCAGTGCAGTAGGTGGAGCACTGGGGAACCGAACAGTGTCGTACAATCGCGGCACCAGTGAATGTACACAAGCATTACGGAGAAGAACCATCAACTCCGAATATCGGTCCACGTGTTATCCACACTAGAATGGTGTGTCGCCACCTATAGGTCGATCTCGCGGCGAATAAGCGGCGGCGTTCCTTTCCTTTGCTCCTCTCTTTCACGTTTGCTCCAAGAAAAGAAAAAAAACGCAGAATTTCCTACCCAAGCTAGTAGGACGACAGTTTCTACTCTGCAGTTCCTTATTATGAAGGGGCTCGGTATCTCATTCCCCACATCACCACCGGCAATGGGGTAGAATATCGCCTATGGCGACGTAACCCCCATTCATCATCACAAAATAAAGTTGTTGTTGTTCTACTCTGCAGTAAATCCAAAGGGTAAAATTGGTTTGAGTAGAAATGTGGTTGCAATACAGCTCTACCGAGATGGATAAAAAATTCTACCTTCTTTTTCTTTTTTCTTAGAGTGTAGATCCAGAGGAGATCCACAGCAGGTGCTTTATACTGTTCAAGAAGAGGACATCCAGGGAGCTTTCCGCAAGTGGGAAAACTCGCTGGGAGCGATGTATCACTGCACAAGGAGATTTCTTTAAGAGAGCAAGAGGCCGAAACAGTGCCAGATTTAAGTAAGGCAGACGGAGCGTATGCTCCTTCGTCGCCGCCAAAAGCCCCCCCCCCCCCCCGCCCCATGACTGCAACTGTCACAGTTTCTCCTGTAAACCATACAGCTATAGGTCTCGCCAAAATCACATACGAGGTTTGTCCCAAAAGCAATGAGAATTATGAAAAATAATTTTAGTACAAAACAAAAACCATGCAAGTGGAGTACATCACCTTCAAAGTAAGTTCCTTGTGACTGCACGCAGTGACTCCAGCGAAGCTGCCATTATCCGTAGTATATAGTTCAGGAGGTCTTCATGTGAGAAGCTGTCCAGCGGGCTCGTCACACCTAGACATTTTCAATAGACCTCTCCCTGTTTACAAATGACGTCACACTGTACAACTGCGCTGCCAACTTGGTACACTAGAACTACTACATAGCAAAAATTAATAAGTCACACGAATGCCACGTTTAAATATAGCTTTTTCATGTTGTTTGATTTTTATGCCATTCCTTACATATTACTAGTTGTGTGACCTTGTTCTGCTCCATTCTACCGGCAACCTTATCTTTTCGGTAGCCCTTTCTAAAAATGGCTTCAGAAGCCTGAAGAGCACAAGTTTCTCTCGGAGTGCACGCGATATCTCTATACGAAGCATGCGCCAAATAAGTCATAATACCAAACCACATTCTGCACAGGATTACGACGACATTGACTTTCGAGACGATGCAACCAATTCTTGGGTGGAAGCTTTCTTTTCTTTAGTCGGTGGACTGGGAATGCGAATAAAGACATCAAAACGACTGGAAACGTGACCTCATTTGTTTGTACCACTCATACAAAGAAACGACATTTGACCTTCGTGGAGGAATACGGCTTTGTGAAATGGCGGTGTTCTCCGTCCGCGCTGTTTCGGTTTCGTTATGTCAACCAACGTCATGATTACGTCACGGTGACGTTTCTTCGGCAGATGTCGATAGTGTCAAAATGGTGTCCTTTCAGGTGAATTTAGATTTTGGGGAACAGGAAAAGTCGCATGGTGCCAAACCGGGTTGGCAGGGATAGGTAGGGATGCTTGTCAGTGCCAATTATTCCGTTACAGCCAATTAGCTGTGACTTGGCGCATTGTCGTGGTAGAGGGCGCACGTGGTGACACTGCCACGGCACACTCGTAAATACCTTCTCAAATGCTCGAGCACCTGTATGTACCTCGTCTGAAATTAGTCTCACATTTAAATGTCGGTGCTCATCCATAGCAGTTTTGAGAACGACCATGTTTTCATCGGTTCTTGACACGGAAGGCAGTGCAGTGCGATGTTGACTCTCAACGGCTTTCCTTCCAACCTTGTGGAAGGCCTTCATGCCTTTTGCCATCCGAGAATTTTAGTTTACTACAAAGCAGCTTGCCCATACTTCGACATTTCTAAGATTTCGGAAGGTTTTTCCAGTTTCACGCAAAATCTAATTGCGTAACACTACTCAATAATCTTTCGCATCTTTTCCGTGACGAGGCAGAAAAACATGTATGCACTTCTGGAACGGACAGACCATTCTGAGGGCTTTGGCTCAACTGTGGGGGGCCTCATGGTATACCCGAGGTCCCTCTCCACCTCAACCCCCAACTCTCTCTTAAGCAGCCTCTCCTTAAGCCTCTCCTTACGCAGCCATCGTTGTGAATGTAAAAAAAAAACATTCATTTTATTTCATTTATTCATACTACTAGCTCCCTCTTGGAAGCCAAAGTAGGAGTGTGCGTTAATACAAGTAGCATGACAATACAGAATGATACTCTAAAACAAACGCATACTATACCCAATACCCCACATATACCATTACACTAGAAAGTTACATGATATTTCGTAACCTAGCAATGAGCTGGTGTTTGGAAAGCGAGTGCACAACACATTCTTGTAAACTGTTCCACTCTTGAACTGTCCGATGAAAAGAATACTTGTAACAATCAATGTTAGGTAGTGCCAACCTAAACTGTTGGTCATGGTTATTTCGAGTTTCTCGTGAGGTAAACGGGATGACGTAATCATTAACATTAATTTTAAACTTGACATTTACTACTAACAAGAAAAAAGTGAGACGCTTAATTTTGAGCCGAAACTGGAGTTTATCTTGACCTGATATCTCGTAAGGTCCGTTCAACTGGTCGTGTCTTATGTGTTTATTAAAGAGCGTTTGTGTCCCTTCAAGTATATCTATGCTCTCCTGCGTGTATGGGCCCCAGATAATGTCCGCATATTCCAATAAAGGACGGACATATGTTTTGTAAACAGTTAGTTTTGTGCGCAACGAGGCATGCTTCAGATACGTCTCAAGTACCAAAGTTCACAAGAGGCTTTGTGTGCAATATTTTCAATATGAGAATTCCAACGAAGATCGCGTGAAATAGACACTCTTGGGTACTTAAACTCTCTTACTTTATCAACAGGTTCACTACTTATTTGATAATGGAAGTTGCGCACTGGTTTTTTCCCACAGATGGACATAAAGACGCATTTCTTAGTATGCAGCTCCATTTGCCAGTTCTTACATCATTAGTACACCTTTTGTAAGCATTCATTTAAAATAACCTGATCGTCGTGGTCTTTGATTTCAGAAAACAATACACAATCATCAGCGAACATTCGAAAATGCACATTAATACCAGTGGTAAATCATTGATATATAAAAAAATAATGAAGGCCCGAGGACGGATCCCTGCGGAACGCCAGAGTTTACCGTAACAGTAGGAGACCGCGCCATTTTCATTCATTCATTCATTACTTTTGGACAGACCATATGCAGCAAGAACTTTCGTGGACCTGGAAAATAGCACCCCAGCTGCAACATTCGTACGGTACCATATTTGATTTGTTCATGTTCTTATGCGCCTTGCGGCTTGGGTTGTGTTTGTGTCTATCACCACCAGAACATTTACTTTCCATCGTGTACGGTGCATGCCTGCCCAGGGTTATAAGGCTGAGGACGTGTTCAAAGCTTTAATGAGTTTACTATAGACGCACATGGCATAAACGCCAAGGGCCGTTGCTCGCAGTCTTACGACAATGCTGCGTACATCAGTGGAAAGTAAAAAGGTCTTCAAGCACTAGTACAACACAAAAATCTCTGGCCACGTGGGTTCATTGTTGAGCGCACTCTCTGATTCTGGTGGCAAAATTAGCGACGGAGTGCTGCACCGCTGCTGTTGCCTTTTCTGGTTTCCTCGTGCAAGTATACGAGTTCTTTACACCATCCATGCATAGACACAAGGTGATGAACGACCTCACCACAACGGTGTCCAGCGACTGCTCAGAAAAGGAGCCCGTTCCGGTATCGAAAACAGTCAGTATAGTTGTGCAAAGAGATACATGCTGTAAGAGCCGTCAAGGGATCTGTATTTTCTTTAAAATGCTGAACGTTATTGCAGGCAATCGAGATGCAATGGCCAAAGTGCGCTTTGCTGCCGCTGGTGTGGTTGTCTTGAAACGTAAAATTATGCGGCTTTTTGGGACGATATTTTAGACAGAGCGGACAAGACCAGCAGAACGTTCAACAACGTTCAGAAAATTCAAAGATCAACCTGAAGAGCGACCTAACCGTGCCTCGACCTGAAGACGTGAAGCATTCGATCACTACCGTATGGTTGAGGAAGATGTAACAGGAACGTGTAAATTTATTGCAGTAAGAAATCAGTGATCCTACGCCTGACGCCTCTATGTCGGCTACGGAACTGCCCGGGATGCACGGTTTAGCTGCCCTTCCGAGAAGTTATGCTGCTTTCTCCCGACCGTAGATCAGTTTCTAGCTTCTCTTGCTCAACGATTGACCGCGAATGAAGAATTGTCATCCAGGCTTGGTCTCCTTGGTGAAATCGGCATCCTCGAAGTAGTCCACTTCAGTCCCTGTGCTGAGGGACTTTCGCAAGGCAAGGTCGGCAGCCGAGAACAGTTCTTCTACACGATAGTTGTAGAGAAAGGAGTGAAGGAAGTCTTTCCTAATGTAGAGACTTCTCTCCGTGTATATCGCATTGCGATGGTTAGCAACAGTTCCTATGAGCGCTCGTTTTCGAAACTAAAGCTCGTGAAGAACAGTAATCGGGCAGCCATGACGCACTGTAGACTTAATACCCGGTCATTGTTACGCAAGGAACAGCTTAAACAGCTTGATTTTACAGATCTCATTACTGATTTTTGAGTAAGCAAATCAATGAAGGTTCCAATTTGCGCTAGCAGCGTAACGCTGCAGCGTTGCAAGATAGTAGATATAAGATCTTAGAAGACGTAAACCCAAAAGCTAAGGTCAAGTACTCATTCTGGAAACTGGGTGGTAATAAACAAATAAACTACTGTACATTGAACTTTTTCGTGAATATACAGGGTCCCAGCTAAATACGAACATATTTTAAAAAAATATATATGACTTTTTCCGTGATCAAATCGAGACGCTTGAGGCGGCACTGTGCTTCTTCATCCTCTCACATTGGGGGTGAAGGAAAGACGCGTCTCCGAAGATGCGCAATGAACAAGATACAGAAAAGAATGGTGTTCCTTCATGATTTTTTTGCGGACGATCTATCGCACGGATATTTGTTCTGAAAATTGCTACGATATCAGATGACCGAAGGGACCAGATGTTCTCATTAGGACAACTTCGTAGCTTTTATAATTAAGAAGTTAATTATTGAAAGTTAATTAAGACATTGCTTTAAAGTTTCCTAATGCCCTCCCCAGGAGTGCACTTCAGCATATGCTATATTGCAATTCATTTGATCTTGAAAAAAGTGCTATATATTTTCTTAAAGGGACTCTGACCAGAAGTTCAACAAATCTTTCGTTTGCATCTATTTCGAAGGTATAATATGCCTCCAAGCCACACGCGAAATAATTTGGCTGTGCGCGGCGGCAAAGTTTGCCAAACGGGGAGCTGAAAACCAGCTTGGCTTCTCCTCCTCAACTCGCGCAATCGGCGCCGAAATCTAGCCTCTTTGTAGTGGATATCCGCCAATTACCGTGTGCGTGACGAAAACATGAGGTTCATGTTTCATTGGGCGCCCTGGTCGGAAGTTCTGTTAGTGAGTTTGTGAGAGCGGCGGCATCCGGAAAGCGATCTTCAATATGAACGCCGAAGCATGAAATGCGGAGACTTCCAGCCCGGAACTTTTTTCTGACCTTTTCTGCGATCGAGAAGGAAATTCTGTGTGCTGAACAGTTCGGGAGCGTCCCTTTCGAAACGTCGCCGATGCCGCAAATGCGAGCCGAAGTCAAAGCTCTACGAACATCGGTCACAGATGAGGCAATCAGGATCAGTCGCCTGTCTTCGACAGACAGGTAAGCGATGAGTGTTTTAACCCACACTGTGACCGAACATGTAAACGTTCTCTGAAATTTGGTGTCCTCATATTTAATGCGTACTTGTTGTTTAAGGTGCCGGTGCGGCTAGTGTGTCATAATGCCGAAGGAGATCGAATGCTTGTGCTGCAAAGAGCTCGAAAGTGCAGCCGAATGACAGCAATATGGGTGCATTACAACCCACGAAGATTTCCAACTTCTATGCCTCAATATGACTCTCCTGAAAGTGGCATATTTTGAATTCCGTGGGCAGCGCGAACCTATGAGCGACCATATTCACAAGTGAGTCACATGTGGCCCTGTCGAACGATGTTAAAATTTGGGCGCTAAAAATTGGTTTCGTCCTGCATTAAAGTCGCTAAAAACTCCAGTACAGGGCGCAGCATATAAAAGACGACATAATACAGAACTGTGAATTGGAGAAAAGCAATATAGGCAACTGTATAATTGTCAGTGTGCTGCATCCTAAGTCACCTTTTCATGTATTGCCCTGTGCTTTTAGCGACATTGAATGTTCTTACTTTCGATTCACTGAAAAGTAAAAAAATGTTGGTTTCTAAAAGAATACATCATGTGTAGTAATATACAGGGTGTGCGCAGATAAATTGCAGTCACTCTCAGGTACATGTGGAAATGCCACGACACACACCCTGTACTATGACCGGTTACCTATTTGCCTAAACTATATTTTATGTACATCTGCGTAGACGATATGGACATACATCCATATCGCCAGTTTGCAAGGTGTTTTTACCACAAGCTTTGGATAACAAGAGCATGGTCATCCCAGCCTGTGCAGTGAACAGGATCTGGCGAGCCTTCCACACAGAAACTGCTACGGGCTTCAAGTACCCAACATCCTAACTGGAGGTACCTCTTCGCACAGCTCGTCTATCGCATTTAAAATAACTCGGCATCTGTATTTAGGATGACTTCTACCTCTCAGGATGGTGAATGGTTCATGAGTTCAATATATTGTGTTGAAACACAACACTAGTCCTTTAGTCTTGCGGAACGATAGATGAGCACTCCTTTCGTGACATTGTGTACATTGTATTCATTGTGCTACACTGAACAAATTCTTGAGCAAGAGTGATGAACAAATGAAAAGCAGAGTCTGCCTTTCAATATGCATGTTCCTTGTAACTTCTGTATTTGTTAGGTGACCCATGTTGACGTCCCCCCTCATGTAATGCCCGCAAAGGCCTTTGAGGTATATTCATGAATATATAAATATCAAAACCAGAAAAGATGTAACATCTATTGTAATACCTATCCTCTCTTTGTGCGAATGATACATAAATATTCTGAGAAGGTATGTTGTTACACTTTGCCTCATTGTGCCTAAAGCCTAATTCCACCTCTTACATCATTTCCACATCCTCAATCTCCAAAGCTGTACAACGCTAAAGTAATCAGGTACTACATAAAAAAAGGGGAAGGAGGAAATGAAACTCTGACACATCTAAAATTCAAAGAAACCGTGGTGCTTTCTCTGGGCTACTCATGTATCAGTCCTGGATCAGATCCCCATAGAAAACAGCTTTTCTTAGCCTCAGTGATTGATTCCCATGATTGCCCTGACTGTGAGGCAGTACTCATCGGCTTGGTGGCAAGTGTGCTTGCGTCTGATAGTGCGGTTTGGAATAAAGGGAGCAGGGAACATCTCTCTACGGTCTTACGAAGGATATCAACATAACCTGTCAAGGCATAGCATTTCATATTGCTTTCAGTAAGTACAACACTGCTCATAGGAGTTGCGACCATTCATGTTGGGAAAGCATGCTGGAGTTCCCTCAGGCAGTACATCCAGAACTGGGGGTGAGGCTCATAGAGAGAGACAGAGACCGGCCTCGGTGGCTCAGTCGGTAGCGTGTGCGCCTTCCGATCCCGAGATCGCGGGTTCGAACCCGGCCGAGGACGCCAGCAACTTGGTGGCAGGGTACAAGTTGCTTACACACGCCGTCTTCCGCGAGGGACGTTAAATACGGGGTGCCGTGTGATGAGCTTTCATCGCACGTTAAAGAACCCTCAGGTGGGCAAAAGCTATCCACAAACCGACCGCTGGGGCGTCGCTCATGATCTCAGTTGTCTCGCGACGTAGACACCCAATTATTATTGAAAGACTCAATGAGAGCACCTTATGTGAGGAACAGCGGCAGTGCCCAGTGAAGACACACCAGGAATTTTGTGCAAGTTTAGGGGGTCACGCCTTTTAACAGTTTTGATGGAAAGCAGGTTGTGTGGAACACTGACCTCTGGTGTATGAGTTCTTGTTATCTACAATCAGGTACCCATGTTCTAGTAATCCGGAAAAGCCTTAGCTTTCTTGCAGGAAATTGCTAATGAATCTGAGTGTCTTTTGTGGAAACAGGTTGTAACGTCTATCCACCCTTCTTAGATGCCCTGGCAAAAGCAAATATGTAATGCTGCACACAATATCTAATGCTAACACACTAACTGCTTTGAGTGTTCTCAGGCTCCTGAAATGGAGCTACCTCGTGCATACGCTGTGCCATGTCGGCAAGAACATGAATCAGATTGCCTTTACTTCCGAAATTGGCGCTTCAGCGCTTCGTGTGACTGCAAAATGGTATCCCCTAAACAATAGACAATAAGAAGGATTTCTACAATGTAATGGGCTTTGGAAAACAACAACTTTATTTGAAATTATATTCCACATGCCGGGTGACGACCTCATAATGTAACATCCTTTACTGCACACACCGTTTAACATAACGATGAAAAACAGAGCGTAAACGTTTTGCCGCCTATCCGGGTGGTATCATCAGTACAACAGAGGCCAAAGACGAGAGGTGTACCCCGTTTCAAACTGTTAAAAATAACCTTTCAAAAATAAACGCCAAAGTCGCCACGGTTAATAATAAATCTCCCAGAATATATGCTTCAAGATCAACGCACAAAAATAATCGCTCAAATATCCCCGTGTAAATAAAAACGCTAAGGAATCCCCGGTTAAGAATATGTTGTTAAAATAAATCGTTTCGGAATCCCCCCAGAATCAACCATACGGTGAAATACGAGTGAAATAGACAATCCACTTCGACAAATAACCCCAAAGTCGGCAAATTTAATTGGACTCCTGCCATGAGTATACTTCGTACATCGGACTTCCATACTTCGTACGCGAAGCAAGCGTACTTCACTTGAACGTCAGTGTAAAGCGAACTAAGAGCACACGCGCGAACGAACGAGCGCTCTTCACTGCCACAGTGCCTGTCGGTGCTTTGTCAAGCGAAATAATGCGGGAGGGGGGGGGGGATATACATTTATTAAAAGGAAAGGTCTGGGAAAGGTCGCGGGACATGCATATAATGCATGGGCTTTTCTACACTAGAAAAGAAAACATAGCAACGACACACACACCGAACAAATATGGCAGCTGTGACAGACCACTGGGTAGATGGTGACTCCTAACAAGGGCAAAAACCACCAATATAAGCTACGTCCTACTGCTGGGTGTACCCCGTTTGAAACGTTTAAAAATAACCTTTCAAAATAAACGCGTAAGCAGCCACGGTTAATAATAAATCTCCCAGAATATATGCTTAAATATCAACGCACAAAAATAATCGCTCAAATATCCCCGTGTAAATAAAAACGCTAAGGAATCCCCGGTTAACAATATGTCGTTAAAAATAAATCGTTTCAGAATCCCCCCAAAATCAACCATACGGTGAAATACGAGTGAAATAGACAATCCACTTCGACAAGTAATCCCAAAGTCGGCAAATTTAATTGGACTCCTGCCATGAGTATACTTCGTACATCGGACTTCCATACTTCGAACGCGAAGAAAGCGTACTTCACTCGAACGTCCCTTACCAAAATGGCTGTTGACCTCTTGTTTCCATTTTACGGAACTTAGTCAACAGAGAGCACAGACATTCAGTAGACTTTCTATTAGCCTTGTACGTGTTTACCTCATATATTGATTTTATGTTGACTTATCGAACTTGTCTTGTCTTGTTGACAATTATTCACAGGAAGGTAACAGGTCTTTCTGTAGACTCTCCATATACTTTACACAAATTTCGTGCGACCTTCATGTGTAAGTCTTGTTATATGTGATCTCAATTTCTCTGTTGATCTTGTTGTGACTCAGCTGTCAATGAGTCGGCGTCACCCACGAAACTACCTTCGTTCTTTTTAAAAGGCTCGGCGACCGTTACGTGAGGCACTCGGTATATTCTTCTTAATCGAGGAAGATACATGATTTACTGAAGCCCGATTAACACTATCCCCGTATGATGTGAAGACTTTTTGTGAACTTTCTGTGACTTGAGCGAAGTTGAACTTCTCCGTCGTATTGTTCTCTCAAGCGCAACACGCGTAAAATACACGAAATGAAATACTGCAAAACTATATATGTATCTATTTTATTCTGAAAATGCGTACCTTGAAAGTGGTATCCAGTGTCGACACAATCATACAAAACATCCCGCGCACACAGCAGCGACGTATTCCACACGTACACATGCTCAGTGTCGCGTCGCACAATAGACAGTCAATGACCGGTTGCGGACTGAGTTCTTCTGGCGACCCTCGATAACGGTGGACTTCAAAATTCACTGAATTTCGGCGAAAGCGACATCTCTGAAGCGCTGGAGAGAAATGTGTCCGAATATGGCGTTCAATCGGAAATTAGTAATGTTCAAACGCAAGTGAGTAAAACCGAGTAAAATGGTCATAGCAACAACAAATTTGGTTCACAATCAACACCGGCCACGAACTGATACTTGTACATTTACCTGACGGGAAGCAAAACTGCAGCCGCCGCTCGAAACATACAAAACCCTACAGTACAACAGTCATGGTATTGTGAACACAGGAACATTTACTTGACTATTCGTTACAAAACGGACAAGTCCCCTTGTACAAGTACCCTTGTCACACGGGCAGTCTTAACCGAGGTTAGGCCTAACCGCAGTTACAAGAATTAACCGCGGTTAGGAACGAACACGGTTTGCAGCTGCCACACGGGCGGATCACGATCCGGTCGCCAATGAAAAGGAAAACGACGAAGAAGCGGGTTCCATGGTCTTTTTGCTTTTCGACGCTCAGCAATGGTATTACAATCTCCGCTCATCGTCGAATTATGAAAACAGTAGTTACCGATACTTTTTGTTTAGATTATCAATCGTCAACCGCACCTGCTTTCCAGTATACGGCCCTTCGCCGGTCGGTAACGTTGCATTCAGTTGACCTGCGTAACGGCGTAAAAAGGGCGCATTGCGCCTATTCGAACGCAAGGCTGTCAGATTATCCTCCCAAAAGCCTGCCCTCCCCTCTCTCCCCTGCCCTTAAAGGGACTCTTACCAGAAGTTGTGGGAGCTCTTTCGTACTTGCAGTCGATAGAGCACCCAACACGGACTCTCCATGCGAAAATTCACGCATTAAAACCCCACAGTTTCTACAAACTCGAATTTTAAACATTCGACTTCATCCGAGTAGAGCACGCCTAGCGTCAAGCCGAGAAAACATACGTTTATATAGAACGTCCACCACGGCCCACCATCAACTTGACGTCAACATGAGGGCCACTGGCAACACCCACAATTGGAAAGAAAGAAAAATATACCTTGCATTTAACACATGCAGTAGGTTTTGCGATTGCTTTTTCAATCTGCGTTGTGTTGTCTTGCGTTCCATATGGTTCCGTATCCGGTCAGCTGTAATGGCTGCCATATGACGAGCTTGCGAACTTGTGTGATTCCCGGCTCATCCTACCTTTTTCGGATCATTGTATTTGGTGTTGGAGTTGTTCGCCATAACCTGAACGTCTCACCTATCATTGCGGCGTACTGTTCTTGATCTGCTGCAAAGCAGATCAACCGCTACGACAGTCACTCGCCTCTGTCTGCTTCTGTCTGCTTCTCTGTCTGCTGCATATCAAAGGAGCATCGGGACCTGATGATGTACTGCAAATGCTGAAGTTGAATTCTTTGAACCGTCGTCTAAAGAAACAAAGTGTGCTTTCGTGTGGTTCTGACGGAAAAGCAGTTTCAACAAGGTTAGCGCATTTATTTTTCAGTTACAAGTCCAGGCACTCAAAACAATACAAGTGCATTCGATCATTCTCGTAGCTGTTCTGTAACACGTATGCTTTCTTATACGTATCCCACAGAACCCTCCGCTTCAGGAACCCAGTTATACTTTATGTGACCCATCTGATGGCTCCTGAGTCCTGACTAGGCTATGCCGCTCTGAAGCATTGAGATGGCGAAAGGTCGTGGGGTCTGCAACTCTGCTTTCGAAAGATGAATTAGTCATTCCACACTGTGCTTACTGGCTTTGCATCGAGTCTAACAAATCCGACATGCCTGAACTGCCTTTTTCAAGGAAGTTTGAAATTTAAGTATGTGTTATGTTGGTTTCACATATCCCCACCACATATTGAGTGTGTATATCGCTGTACTTTTGATGCTATAGCATATCTACGTACATTATTATTGAACACCTAGTGTGGAAAACTCGACACCAGCCACACAATGCAAACAATTGTTTATGCCTTTTTTTCCACTGATTGTTTTTATTATAATATTATTTTAGTATAATCGTCTGATTTTTAATAGTCACAATTTTCCCATGGTTATGGTGCACTATAGCCTGAGTTGTTTATGCGCCATTAAAATTGAATCATCATCATCATCATCTTTAACTGCCATTATTCAATTGAAGTGTCATGTTTCAGTTGGATACAATGATGTACCCAGAGATAGTTTTTCCTTTCGTTCCGGAGTTGCTCATTTCAGAAGAATAGTCACTGTGAAGTTTGTTTTCGGAAACATTAAGAGGGCTGAAACCAAACGCTTTTCTTTCAGAGCATCCCTTATGCACCTGCATTTCAATTAGGATCTGTGTTACAAGAATGACAGACCACTCAACAGTGATGAACAGCAGTGATGAAAGGTGGAAGTGCTGGAACGAAGATGCGTTAATCTGTGTAAAAGGTGCTTTGTATGTGTCTGAGTCATGGCCATAGGTCACAAGTTAATTTCTGTCCTCATAAGAGGTGTCAACTAAGCTCTTTCTATCTACTAACCTGCTCCACTTTAGGGTTCCCTGTAAACTAATGGAACACATCATATACCAGCACGTTGTTAACCACGTTGAGTCTATAAATTTCTTTTTTTAAATTCCAGCATGGCTTTAGAAAAGGGTATTTAGACAAAAGTAACATAATTCGGTCACAGCATTTTAAACTGTCTTGATTTCTGGGTTCACGTAGATGCAGTATTTTTTATTTTGTGAGGGCTTTTGGCACTGTGTTTTATGCTTGCTTGTTGGCAAAACTAGCCCCATTAAAATTTGATCTTGCTACCATTAACTGGATATGCAGTTTCTTGACTAACCGCAACCATGCCAACAATTCGTGAGGAGAACCTATCATATCGCCACCATGCAGCATTCCTCAGGTTACATATGCATCACATTTTAATCAAGTGTGAAGCAAGGCCTTTAGGTGATCGGTCTTGTATAATTACACGTCCCTCCATTATTTAACACCACACGGTTCTTCAACCTATGACAGAAAAATAAATATATTGCCAAGTAAATTGTTTACAAGGCTGATTACCCCATTTCACCACATCAACGCAAACAATTGTTAGAGTAGTGGCCCAGGGTATGAAGCTTGCCACTAATCATCATTCAAACAAAGTTCATAATGTAGAATCCTTTACTGAAAACACCGACTTAACACAACAACTGAGAACAAAGAGAGTGAACGTTTCGTCGCCTATCCGGGTGGCATCATCGCTACAACAGAGAACAGTCACAAACAACATCGACGGAGTCAAATCAGTGGTGTGCATTCCTTTCATCCAAGGTGTTTTATAGGCCATTTGAAGGGAACTGTGCCCATCAGGCATTAAGACTGTGCATATAAAGTTAAGTGCACAGACTGTGCGACACAACCTACATTGGCAAGACAGGCAAAAGACGTGGGAAAAGACTAAAAGAGCACACAAGGGACGTTCCCAAGGCTTCTAATGCTACTGAAACCAGGACCAAATTAGTCTACTATTGTTGGCCTGATGAACATGTATTAAATTTTGATGGTGCGGTAACCTTTGCACATGATAGCTGGGCGTCCTCACTCATGAGGACCCTCATGAAGACGCCTCACCCTCACCTCACGACAATGAGGTGAGGGTGAGTGAGGCCAGACCACGCTGAATGTTCCTCACGAGGACAGTCGTGAGGCATTGCCCTCATGAGGCCCACCGTGAGGGCCCTCATGAGGCCAGTCGTCGTGAGGCCATCAATACGTGAGGGTACAACGTATTCCGTGAGGAGCCTCACGGATGAGGCCGTGAGGCCCTTTGTGAGGAACCTCACGGATGAGGCTTTGAGGCCTCTCGTGAGGAACCTCACGAATGAGGCCTTTCGTGAGGGGCCTCACGGACGAGGTGATGGGTTCGGTCTCCTCTTTGCAGATGCCAAACACTAACGTTAAACCTCACTGTGACAGTAACAACTGTTACCAAATTTATCCAAGCACAGCGCGAATCCGTATAAACAGTTTAATGCCGCGCAGTATCATTAGTACCAACTACCGACACAGTAGTTCAACGCCGACATGTCATGTGAACATGACAGAAAGTTCTTTTGAGGCTCATGTGCCTCCTAGTGACTTGAAGACACGTTAGGCCATGAGGGTATTCACGAGGCGAGGGCTCGTGAGGATGAGGGGTCTTGAGGCCATGAGGGTCCTCATGAGATGAGGGCACGTGAGGATGAGGACTTGTGAGGCCATGTGGGTCCTCATTAGGCGAAAGTACGTGAGGCGCCGTGAGGACATGAGGGCCCTCATGAGGTGAGGACACGTGAGGATGAGGACCCTCATGAGGTGAACGCATGTGAGGATGAGGATGGTGAGGCCTCTCGGGATCCCGATGCCCTGAGGTGAGGTTTGTGAGGGCAAAATTTAATATGGAATGTGAGGGTGAGGGCGACTGAGGTTTAGTTACTGGTGAGGAAACTTCGGTGAGGGTGAGTGAGGCCAATAAAGTCTGTGCTTCGTGAGGTGAGGATGAGTGAGGCCGCAGGAAAATGTCCACCTATGCACATGACTAGCGATGTGGCCTTAGAAAGTGCTTAGAGTCCTGGTTTATCGGACGTGATGCATCAGCCTGTAATACAAACAGTGGCCCCCTATCGGATGTGTATGATGCGCTCTTAAATAAGTAGGCTGAGGTGCTTGTCTTTGGCCCTTGTTGTACTGATGATGCCACCCAGATAGGCTGCAAAACATTTACGCTCCGTTTTTAGTCGTTATGTTAAGCGGTGTTTGCAGTAAAGGATGCTACATTATAAGGTCGTCACCCGGCGTTTGGAACATATTTTCAAATAAAGTTGTTGTTTTACAAAGCTCATTACATTGTAGAAATCATTCTTGTTGCCTATTGGTTAGGGGATACCATTCTTGCAATCACGTGGAGCACTGAAGGACCAATTTCGAAAGGAAAGGCAATCTGATTTATGTTCTTACCAACATGGCACAGCGTACGCACAAGGTAGCTCCATTTCAGGAGCCTGAGAACACTTAAAGCAACTAGTGTGCTAGAATTAAATATTGTCTGCAGCATTACATATTTGCTTTTGCTAGGGCAACTAAGAAGGGTGGATAGAAAGACAATGACAACCTGTTTCCACAGAAGACACTCACATTCATAACAATTTCCTGCAAGAGAGCTAAGGCTTTTCCAGATTACTAGAACATGGGTACCGGATTGTAGATAACAAGAACTCATACACCAGACCTCAGTGTTACACATACCCTGCTTTCCATCAAAACTGTTAAAAGGCGTGACCCCCTAAACCTGCACAAAATTTCTGGAGTGTCTTCGTTGGGCACTGTCGCTGTTCATCTCATAAGGTGCTCTCTATGAACCTGACTCCCTGTTCTTGATGCACTGCCTGAGGGAACTCCAGCATGCTTTCCCAACATGAATGGTCGCAACTTCTACGAGCAGTGTTGTACTTACTGAAAGCAATATGAAATGCTATGTCTTGACAGGTTATGTTGATATCCTTCTTAAGACCGTAGAGAGATGTTGCTTGCTGCCTTTATTCCAAATCGCACTATCAGACACAAGCCCACTTGCCACCAAGCCGATGAGTATTTCCTCACAGTCAGGGCAATCAAAGGAATCAATCACTGAGGCTCAGAAGAGCTGTTTTCTATGTGGATCCAGGACAGAGACATGAGTAGCCCAAGAAAGCACCAGGTTTCTTTGAATTCAGATGTTCAGCTTTTAATTTCCTCCTTCCCCCTTTTTTATGTAGTACCTGATTTAGCCTTGTACAGCTTTGGAGATTGAGGATGTGGAGATGATGTAAGAGGTGGAATTAGGCTTTAGGCACAATGAGGCAAAGTGTGACAACAAACCTTCTGAGAATGTTTATGTATCGTACACACACAGAGGATAGGTATTACAATAGATGTTACACCTTTTTCTGGTTTTGGTATTTATTTATTCATGAATATACCTCAAAGGCCCTTGCGGGCATTACATGAGGGGGGACAACATGGGTCACTTAACAAATACAGAAATTACAAGGAACATACATATTTGAAAGACAGACGCTGCTTTTCATTTGTTCATCAGTTTTGCTCAAGAAATTGTAGCAACGGTACACAATGCCACGACGAAAGGAGTGCTCATCTACCCTTCCGCAAGACTCATTAAAAAGGACACAACATACTGAACTGATGAACCATGCATCATCCTGAGAGCTATAAGTAATCCTAAATACAGATGCTGAATTAGTTTAAAAGCGATAGACGAGCTGTGCGAAGAGATGCCTCCAGTTAGGGTGTTGGGTGAAGCCTGTGGCACTTTCTGTATGGAAGGCTCACCAGATCCTATTCACTACACAGGCTGGGATGACGATGTTCTTGTTATTCCCAAGCTTGTGGCAAAAACACGTTGCGAACTGGCGATATGCAGTATATCCATATCGTATATGCAGATGTACATAAAATATAGTTTAGGCAAATAGGCAACCGGTCACAGTACAGGGTGGGTGTGTGTCGTGGCATTTCTACATGTACTTGAAAGCAGGCGCGGATCTTGAGGGGGGGCAGGGGTCCGGGCCACCCTCAATTCCAGACTTGAACATAGGGTTCAATGGACCAATCCCAGCATGCACCTGGCACTTGTCCATAGCGGACCTCCCCCCCCCCCCTTCAGGAAAAATCCTTGATTTGCCCCTGCTTGAAAGCGACTGCAATTTATCTGCACACGCCCTGTATATTATTACACATGCTGTATTCTTTTAGAAAGTAACATTTTTTACTCTTCAGTGAATCGAAACTAAGAACACTCAATATCGCTAAAAGCCTACGCTAAAAACATAAGCACAGGGCAATACACAAAGAGGTGATTTAGGACATATCACCTTTACAATTACACAGTTGCCTAATACTGCTTTTCTCCAGTTCACAGTTCTGTATTATGTCGTCTTTTATGTGGTGCGCCCTGCACTGGAGTTTTTAGCGACCTTAATGCAGGACCAAACCAATTTCGAGCGCCCAAATTTTAACATCGTTCGACAGGGCCAAATGTGACTTACTTGTGAATATGGTCGCTCATACGTTCGCGCTGCCCACGGAATTCACTATCCACCTTCAGGACAGTCGTATTGAGGCATAGAAGTTACAAATCTTCGTGGGTCATATTGCTGTCATTCGGCTGCGCTTTCGAGCTCCTTGCAGCACAAGCATATTCGATCTCCTTCGGCATGATGACACACCAGCCGCACCGGTACCTTAAACAGGAAGTACGCATTAAATATGAGGACGCAAAATTTCAGAGAACACGTTTACATGTTTGATCACAGTGTGCGTTAAAAAGCTCATCGCTTACCTCTCTGTCGAAGACAGGCGACTGATCCTGTTTGCTTCATATGTGGCTGATGTTCGTAGAGCGTTGACTTCGGCTCGCATTTGCGGCATCGGCGACGTTTCGAGAGCGAGGCTTCCGAACTGTTCAGCACACAGAATTTCCTTCTGGATCGCAGAAAGGTCAGAAAAAAGTTCCGGGCTCGAAGTCTCTGCATTCCTTGCTTCGACGTCCATATTGAAGATCGCTTTCCGGATGCCGCCGCTCTCACAAACTAACAGCAGAACTTCCGGTCCGGGCGGCCAACGCAACATGAACCTCATGTTTTCGTCACCCACACGGAAATTGGCGGATATCCACTACAAAGAGGCTAGATTTCGCCGCCGATTGCGTGAGTTGAGGAGGAAAAGCCAAGCGGGTTTTCCGCTCCCCATTTGGCAAACTTTGCCGCCGCGCACAGCCAAAATATTTCGCGTGTAGCTTGGAGGCATATTATACCTTCGTAATAGATGCAAACGAAAGATTTGTTGAACTTCTGGTCAGAGTCCCTTTAACCGAGGTTGCCAAGCTCGGTTACCACAAACCGCAGTTTGCGCGCTAACGGTGGTTACACCAGCCGTGTGACAGTCGCGAACCGCGGTTACGCGTAACCGTGGTTTCCTTAACCGCTTCTTAACACTGCGCATGTGACAAGGGTATTACAAGCCTCCTGGCGACCGAGCTCTCCCCCGAGCGCCCGACACTTCGACTTGGCCTTCGGGAGAGGAAAATCAGTTGCGCTGCGCATGCGCTAGAAGTGATGTCACGTGTCTCTCTTTGCCGCCGCCGTGCCGTCTGCTCGCTTCGCGTGCGCATGCGCTAGCACACAGCGGTTTGTTTGCTTGAGGATGAGATTTGTGGTTTGTGGTAGCGGTGAAGCAACTTTGCCAAATATTCCGTTCAAGTTCCTCGCTGGATGTCCCGCTCGTCCGTCGATGTTCAACAGGTGAGGGAACGTTTCAGCAACGCCTGTGAGTTTCATGCTCGCGGTTCAAAAGGTGAGGGCGTCTGTACAAAATTGTAAAATGGGCCGCTCTGTCACTACAGATGCAACAAGTGCCAGTCCACTTTTTCTCAGCTGCACCCTCTCAGTTCAGGCAGCAGCAGTACCAGGTGTATGTACATAACTTCCAAGACACACGAGTGCAATTCTGAAGCCGGTAAGTACGTCTCATGCTACACACCATTCGCGTTCAACGCTCTTATTTTGCATGTGTTGTAGCAAGTAATTCAGTGGCATAAACGGGCAGACTGGTGCGTAATGTACTTACACCCATAGTGCCAAGTTGCACTAATTCTGGTGACGTGTTCGTAAAATCTGTGTAATCGGACTGTCTAATTGTCACCTGTTCTATCTTAACACCGAAGTCGCGGTATATGAGTACGAAATATCGTGGTTTCGGCAGTTATCAGTAATCTTTCGTTGTGCTTAATGGCTCCTATTACATTGTATTTGTCTTTCTACTCAGAATTATCATACTGTATTCTTAACTGGAGCAACAAAATTACCAAACACATGAGGATTGTGTTGAAACTGAGGACATTGCTTATTTTTACTGATTTCAGATTTCCAGGCATGGAGAGGAGAAATGCAGGATGCAGCCAAGAGTCATTTTACTAAAGGCACAGGGGTAAAAAGATTGAAAGATGGAGGTTTAAAGTGTTATATTTGTAACTGATCGGGTGCTTTTACAGAGAAGAACATCAAAGGAAAAAGGTCCATAAAATCATAAGGTTCCGTCAGGCATGGGGCAACCTGCATTGATGGTTCGTCTGCATTGTTCCAGACTGGCAAGGTTCCAGGACACAACGGGACATTCCTCAGGGGCCCCCTACCATCTCGCTCATGGTCAGAGCTGACAATTAAGGCATAATGGTTTCAAATTTCCAAAGATTCTCTAAGAAGTGGCATGCATTTCAGAATTTGTATGAGTACACCACAACAGCGTGTACAGCCCGAGACAAAAGTTCACGGAACTACGCCTTTCTTCATCGGAGCGGTCCCCTGCCAGCTACCAGCAAAAGATCGAATAAGAAACGGGTCTATCTCTCAGTATGTGCGTCCGCTCTTGTTTGATGCTAGGGTGTCACTCCAATGGAGAAATGTGACACCATGGTGGTCCGTAAAGATTTGTACCAAGCTGTACATCGTACAACCCCGACAACTAACAAACACTGCTCGGTAAGGTCAGTGTTCCAATTTGAGATTTTGCTGCCTATTTCTTCCCAAAAGGCTGCTCTTGCAAAAATGCTGAAGCAAGTCATTTGGGTGAACTCCGGTGTACCAAGACAAGTTCAGAACAAAGAATTTATAGTTAGACTTTGAAGGCAGTAGTCAACATAAATAAGTTTTACCTCTGAGATGATTGCCCATTCAAGGCAGCAACAAACTCGTAGGTTCACCACATTATCTAAACTTCCTCGGCCTGTTGCATCTTGTTTCTGTCCACAAGGAGTGGTGACATGAACTATCATTCATCGAGCATTTGTCAGGAGATTGTTATAGGAATCAGTCAGACAGATGTGCTTCAGATTGTTTTTTTTTCAGTTTTCAGGTTTTTATTGTTATTCCATGACAGTATACACTGATACTGATAGTGGGCAAGCCCTGTTCAACAGTCCAAGACACAGTCAGTGCAAATGTCTACACAATTTGAGGGGAACAGAAATACCAAGAACGCATGACAAGTATAAGAAACAAATAGCAAAGATATTGCACAGCAGAGAAATGCAAATCATCAAAAAGTAATTGCATGTCACCCTACGCATCGGCAGATAAGTCCTGTTTGATGGTGTTTTTGAAGGATGCCAGATTATTGTTGGGACGAATGCGTACACCAGTGTTTTTCAAACTGTGGGTCATGAGCTGTTGAAATATTCATTGTTTCATGCCCAACCAGAGGGTAAAGCTCAATTCATGTTCAAACCATTAATGGACTGTCATGTGTTGTCACATGACAGTGTTGCATTCATGAGTAAATGATGTAGATGTGAAGGTTCTTAAACACGAATTCAACAGAAATCCTCTGGCTGGGTGTATTTCCTGCTGCTTGGCACACTCTTGGAATCTGGTTGAAAACTGCCCTGCTACTATGGCTTTCTTCACACCATCTGTGCATCAATATTCGAACAGATTGGGACAAAAGTTTATGGAGGACCAGGGTGTTGCATTTCTTCATGGGAGTGACACCCTAGCAGCAAACAGGAGTGGCCACACACACTGAGAGGTGGACAGAACAGCCAGTCACCTGGGCCGCTCCGATGAGGTGCAAGGCAACAGGCTCATTGATATATGTATACAGCTGGAATTTGTGGTATTTTGGAACGATGTATTGCTAATTAGACCAGTAAAAATATCCAAAACTGGACCTGGACTGCGTGTTTGGCTCACTGAGGTTACCGAAGCGCTATGTTTCCTTGAGGTGTGAAACAAAGCTTGATAAAATGAATCAACCAAGTTGTGTGATCTAACTGGCTAATACTGAGTAGATTTACAATATAGATTTGCAATATCTTGTAACAAATGCTAAATAAATGCAATCAAGCATACATTAGAACTCATTTGCTGAGGCAAGACACATGAACATACAAACATATTGATTGTGCTGGGTATTTTCACGCACGTAGTATGATCTTCTGAATTCCCAGTAGCTGTTCGAACATCCGGTTCTAGAACTGTTGTTCTTATTTGCATTTCTGCAGTGGTTGGCTTTCACATAGCTGCACCCGTTTTAACTCCTTGCATCTTTGTTGAGACAAAGTGGAGTTGTTTGGCATTTTTGTTCCGTAGTATCACAGCAGGTTTAGCATTGCATAGCCAAGATCGTACCTTTACTAGTGCATCTGGGAGGTCCCCATAGAACCCCCCATAATATTTTCTGGCTACCGCACGGATAGCCAACACTAGCATGAGACAAAGTAGAAGCCAACTTGAATATACAAGGCGTACTGATGGGCATGAAGAATTTTAAAATGATTGAGCATTGTATGCGAATTACATTATCAAAATGTTGATGAGAGTCATGTACCCCGGCCACCATATTTTTGATGATAACGAAAGACGGCAATTGAGCTGGTGTGATGCCAATATATTTTCCTTTAATCTAATTAAATAATTATGCATTATATATAGTCATGAAGAGTTTGCTGATGGATGTTGGAAGGGTGTACATTTCCTTAGATAAATCATTCACAAGAATATACACAGCGGCTTTGAGCTCACCAAGGTTTTATGCAATGCCAACTGATGTTAGTATTTTCATGGTAAAAAGCATCTGCTGCAGCTGAAGAAAACAATACTATCAGTCAGGGGCAGTTGTCTCGTTATATTGCAAGAGAGTACTCAGTACTGGAGAGATATAAAAACACGGAATAAAACAAACTGCCTAGTGCAGTGAGTGGAAAGTTTATTCCACTTTTTTTTCTACAAGATTTCTCAGGTCAGAGCACTTTATAGGATATACAAATTGCCAATTATGTGTGTTATGTGTATGTATATCACCACACTTAAATGTATTTACCTGCTGTAATATACCCCACACCAAGCTAAAAATGGGGCATATTGTCTTCAGTTGAAAAGTCAACGCAGGAGAGCATGCATGGCTGTAAAGTGTTTCACCTGAACCATTACCCAAAATGTATGAAGTGCCAGTACACAACTATCACATAGAATGACCCATCTGTGGTGCTATGTGTAGAACCTATGCACACTGTTCTTTTGATGTTAACATTGCCTTGAGTTTGAGGGAAAGCACAGGACGAACACGGGACGAGACAAACACAAACACACGAACCAGCAATGAAGCTTTAATACACAAAGTGAATGAGAGACGGGTGAAAAGAAAGTGTACACTTCGGCATTGATAAACTTCGGCATTAACATCAAGTCAACACCAGCTAGCTTTCCTGCTCCTCCTGTGTTCATCACACTTTTGTTGGTGCCCAAATGCCTTAACAGCTGTTTTTGCATGCCTGTCATGAGAACTAGCAAGAAATCATCATCTTGCAACAAGTCAGTATTTCCTCGTTGATAGACAGTAGGATCATCCTTCTTGCCTTTGTGTGTGAGGGAAAGCACTGGACTGTTTGTTTGGGCTCTGATAGAACTGACCAACAAGGCAACACTGGTTTGATTGTCGTCGTGTTTCCTCTCACTGTAACATATATTATAGTCCCTCATGGTGATGTACAGGTACTGCCTTGTAGTGAGGTGAATTGGATCCTTTGAAACGTGCCATCCAGCACACCCCGAATACTGAGCTGCATAGTACGCTGAGTGCAATGCCGTCACGTAGTTTCCGTAACATAAACAAATAGTTTCTTGAAGGTAAAAAAGGACATTCCAGTACAACATAATGTTTTACAAGTGCCTGTACGCCCGCAGCACATCGTTGCCACCGCGGCTTCTCCCGCACCTGTTTCTTTTTTCTTTTTTTAAGGAGTAGCAAGCTGGCACTTGCCTGGCTGACATCTCCTTTTGTGTGAGTAAACATATACCCCCCGCTGCACGGGCTGCCTCTATTACATCTTCCTCTGTTTTTGTAAGTGGGGTGTAGGACAGCCCCAAAATCATGTGCATAATAGGAAGATTGGAAGACAAACGAGACCTTGCCAGTTTGGAACATTGCACACATATCAGCAAGGCAGGTGTCCCCACGCCTGACGGAACCTTGTGATTTGATGGACCTTTTCCTTTGATGTGTCCTCTCTATAAAAGCACCCAATCAGTTACAAATATAATAACACTTTAAACCTCCATCTTTCAATCGTTTTACCCCTGTGCCTTTAGTAAAATGACTCTTGGCTGCATCCTGCATTTCTTCTCTCCATGCCTGAAAATCTGAAATCAGTAAAAATAAGCAATGTCCTCAGTTTCAACACAATCCTCACGTGTTTCGTAATTTTGTTGCTCCAGTTAAGAATAGAATGATAATTCTGAGTAAAAACACAAATACAAAATAATAGGAATCATTAAGCACAACGAAAGATTACTGATAATTGCCGAAACCACGATATTTCTTACTCTTATACCGACTTCGGTGTTAAGATAGAACCGGTGACATTTAGACAGTCCGATTACACAGATTTTACGAACACGTCACCAGAATTAGTCCAACTTGGCACTATGGGTGTACATTACGCACCAGTCTACCGGTTTATGTCACTGAATCATTTGCTACAACACATGCAAAATAAGAGCGTTGAACGCGAATGGTGTGTAGCATGAGACGTACTTACCGGCTTCAGAATTGCACTCGTGTGTCTTGGAAGTTATGTACATACACCTGGTACTGCTGCTGCCTGAACTGAGAGGGTGCAGCTGAGAAAAAGTGGACTGGCACTTGTTGCACCTGTAGTAACAGAGCGGCCCATTTTACAATTTTGTACAGACGCCCTCACCTTTTGAACCGCGAGCATGAAACTCACAGGCGTTGCTGAAACGTTCCCTCACCTGTTGAACATCGACGGACGAGCGGGACATCCAGCGAGGAACTTGAACGGAATATTTGGCAAAGTTGCTTCACCGCTACCACAAACCACAAATCTCATCCTCAAGCAAACAAACCGCTGTGTGCTAGCGCATGCGCACGCGAAGCGAGCAGACGGCACGGCGGCGGCAAAGAGAGACACGTGACATCACTTCTAGCGCATGCGCAGCGCAACTGATTTTCCTCTCCCGAAGGCCAAGTGACACTTCGCGCGCTCTCCCTCTCTCTGTTTTCCCAATGTTGTATGTCTGTTCACGCGGACCTCCTGATGCTCATATCCCATATCCTGATGCTCATATCTCACGCCACGCCAAGACCAAGTCCCCTCGTTGAACAAAAAGTCCTTCAAGTGACACATCGTAGTCTTCAAGACGCTTCGGCTGCGTGCGAATGCGCTGGGGTCGTTGGAATCGTGCTTGGGATGAGGTGCCACGTTCTACCCTGAGAGCCTGTTCCTCTGGAGTCTGTGGCAAATCCCTCGGTGACCCAGAAACAGCTTCATCGCGGGACTGGGCTCGATCTTCGGTTGTCTCTTGAGCTAGGATGGGGTCGAAGTATGGTGGATGGTACTTCTTCATCTGACTGACATGTGCAACACGGACATGTGGTGTAGACGTTGTGGAGTTTATTAGACGGCGAATGTCATAGGTGACAGGAGTCCTCTGACGTAGAACTTGGTACAAGCCCTTGAATTTTGGTGCAAGCTTCTCACTACCGTATACTATGGGTTCTTGTCTTCTGACCCACACAAAGTCACCAATATAAAATGAGGTGTTGCGATGCGTTCTGTCATAGATGATTTTCCTTGCTTCTTGTGCCTGTTCAGAACTGCTCACTGCTTCACTCCGATGATCCGGCAACTCCAAGAGTCTGTCCACTAGGTCTGAAGCCTGACATGGGCGGACTTTCTGGTGCGGAAGTTTCGGCAGGAAACCAAACAAAAGTTCAAATGGGGATAACCCTGTACTCCGGTGTGTGGGAATCTCGGCCCACAAACCCGGGGTGGTTCCGTATTCGACCCCGCCGTAACCCCGAAGAACACTGACACAGCAGTTGAACAAAAGAAACAGAGTTTATTGCCTTACATCACAGCTGCTGGCCGTCTGCCCGCTTCGTCGCACCTCGCTTCTGTGACCGTCTGCCAGCCTGCCTGCCGCACGAATCTCACTCTTTTCCCGAGCGCTCGCTCTTTTATCTCTTGCGCTATCTGCGCTATCGCGCGGAAGTTGCCGGGTTATCAGCGCCCCCCACACTCTCCCCCCCCTTGAGTCAAATGTCCGGAAGTTCGGGGAGATCGAGGATTATATCCTCAGGGTCCGGTGAGAAGGATGGCCAAGCGAGAACTTGGGGGGCCAGCTGCCGAAGTAGGTTCACTGCAGCGACTATGTCCCGACGTGTAGGAGCGGAGGCCACGTTGTTAGCTGCTGCCCTCGGCTGTGCGGCTTGTTGGATACGATGCAGGTAAAGGGCTCCCGCATTATGGGTCGGAGGGTGGATCAGTGGAACACCGCAGAAGGGGCAGAGGGTGCTTCTTTCTTGTTCCGTGTACACCGCTGGAGGCTCGGTGGGGTGTCTGTTTGATCTGTCTGGGGATCTGGGTGACGGGGAAGGCCTCCGAGCAGGAGAGTTCCCAGGGAATCGCTGAGGTCGGTGCCGTCAGGTTCAGGCGTAGCGGCGTGTCCGGGGACGGCTGGATGGCGGGCGTACTGCTACCAAGCTGCTGCGTCAGTAACGTACAGAGGGATGCCATCTGTCGAAGCAAGTCCTCAGCCACTGGCGCAGGCTCGTCCTCGTCACTGTCTGGGTCGTGCTTCTTCCTGGGAGGCATCTCCGGTCGAAGAACCTGCGCTGCAACGCAGACGGCGGCAGAACGAAAAAACAAACAAAACAAAAATGCACACTACCTGCAACTATGCTGTGCCCTCCGGGGAAAACGGTACGGCGAGTCGAAAACACCCCACGTTGGGCGCCAATTTTGTGGGAATCTCGGCCCACAAACCCGGGGTGGTTCCGTATTCGACCCCGCCGTAACTCCGAAGAACACTGACACAGCAGTTGAACAAAAGAAACAGAGTTTATTGCCTTACATCACAGCTGCTGGCCGTCTGCCCGCTTCGTCGCACCTCGCTTCTGTGACCGTCTGCCAGCCTGCCTGCCGCACGAATCTCACTCTTTTCCCGAGCGCTCGCTCTTTTATCTCTTGCGCTATCTGCGCTATCGCGCGGAAGTTGCCGGGTTATCAGCGCCCCCCACAGGTGTCGTGTTGTATTTACAGCGAAAGCGGCTTTATCCAGCTTAGTGACCCAAAGTGATTGGTCGTTGCAGCATATCTTTCGAAGCACTGTGACTAGGGTTGCATTTGCACGTTCCACAAGACCATTGCTAGCTGCTCGATAAGCCACTGAAAAGTGCATGTTCACACCATGCATATGCATGAAGTTTTTAAATTGATGTGACTCAAATAACTTAGCGTGATCACAAAGACAGTCATCAGGCACTCCAAATCTGTGGAAGAGTGAGTACAAGTTGAGTGAGTGCAAGTGCACTGCGTCCGTTGTTGAAGTTGTAGGTACGGCGGCGGGGACAATGTACCTCGTAGCAAAGTCAATAACGTTTAAGATATACTTTTCTTCCACTGGGGCCGTCGTGATGTGGTCAAGAGCTATAGCGCTGAAGGGAGTTTCAGATGTTGGCATAAAACACATTGTACCAACAGACCTTGTAGTAGGTCAGTTGTATGCTTGGCAAATGTGACAAGCTCTGACGTAACCTTCTACTGTAGCCTTCATCTTGGGCCACCAATAGCGCTCTTTTATCTTGCTCAACGTTCGTGATGCATCCATGTGTCCACTGGTATTGTGAGCGAGCTCAAGGACGTGGCGCTGCGTCTTGGCTGGAACAACAATTGTGTATAGTTCTGGGCTTGCCACTCTGTACAGAATGTCATCAATGACTATAAAGTCCTGAGTACACTGTTCTGAAGCTAGCTTTGCACAAATGGCTGTAGAAGTCACATCTTCGGCTTGCATGGAGATAAGTGTGTTGACGTGAGACACTGTTGCGCATGGGTATCTCGATAGCATTTCTGCCACATGGTTCTGACGGCCAGGTGGTTCTGACTGCTAGGTCTAGTAGCATCGTTGCGAAGCGTCGAGAGGGCTTGAAGCTTGTAGTCAAACATGCGACTGACCAATTGTCAGTGAGAAGATGAAACCTCCTGCCCAGTAGGTAGTGTCTAAACTTTACGGTGATAGCCCAACGCACAGCTAGAGCTGCCCAAACATTGCTGTGTTGTTTTCGCTCTGCTTCTGTGAGCGTGCGGCTGGCATATTCAATGACAGTTTCTCTTCCTTGTTGTTTCTGTGTCAGCACTGCTCCGAGGGCTGCGGCAGATGCATCTGTGGTGACTGTGGTAGGTGCATCAGCATCGAAATGACCCAGTATGGGTGCTGACGTGAGTGCTGTACGAATCGCCTCAAAAGCCTCCTGGCATGTGGAGGTCCATGCAAAGTCTGCATCCTTAATAGCAGCTTGTAGAGGTGCAGCAATCCGTGAAAAGCCCTGAATGAAGCGCCTGTAGAAATTAGCAGTTTGAAGCCATGATAACAACTGCTTCGATGACTGAGGACTGAGTGAGGTGTGGGAATGCGAAGAATGGCTTCAAATTTTGATGTGTCGGTTGCTTCCCTTGTTCAGAGATGACAAATCCCAAAAACTTTACTGAGGCAACAGCAAACTTGCATTTCTTCAAGGATACCTTCAAGCCGGCCAGACGCAAAAGTGTTAGTGTCTCATCAAGAAGGTCAAGGAACTCTGACAGATCGTCAGAAAAAATAATTATATCATCGAGGTATGTGCGTACCCCTGAGTGCGTCCCTCGAGGTTTCAGTTGACGAAAGATCTTGTGCATGGCTTTCTGAAAAGTGGATGGGGCATTCTTGAGCCCAAAAGGCATTCGTGTCCACTTACAGGTACCTTGGTGCGTGATAAATGTTGTCTTTTCTTGGTCGTCTTCTCTTACTCTAATTTGCCAGTAGGCGCAGCATAAGTCCAAGATAGCGAACAAGGAGCTGCCACTAAGATCGTCGAAAATGTCGTCTGCACGAGGTAGTGGCTGTAGGACACTGACAGTCATTCGGTTGAGAGGTATGTAATTCACACAAAGTTTGTCCTTCTGTCCTTTTTTTTGTCCTTTGTTTTTGTTTTGTTCCAAGTTTTGTCCTTTTTGTCCTTCTGAGTTACGACAATGGCTGGAAATCCCCATCGTCCCGATGCATGACGGATGATGTCCTTTTCAAGTAAGCTTGTTGTCTGGTTCTCAAGGAATTGACGGTCGCTGGCTGTGTACCGGTATGACTGTCGTCCGTAAGGCTTGGCATCAGGTAGCAGGGTGCTCAATGCCTTCATAGAGGCCGATGTCAGTTGCAGTGCTTGCAAAAAGACTGGCATGACGTAGCACAACATTCTTGACTGCAACCTGTTCCTCGACGTTGAGTTGCTCACCGACAAAGATGTCACTGATGATGCGAGAGTGTTCGCAGGAGCTTGTCTCTGGAAGACCGTCGTAGCTGTTTTGTTTTAGCTGGTCGGTATCAGCCTTGTTGAGTTTTCTCCACAAGGGCTCATTTTCATCAGGCTCATGCTCTACTTGTAGTGGCTCCAGTGACGTGCATGAGTGTTTTTCAAAATGTGACAGTGCTGATGCTCTCAGAATCACTGCATTTGACATTCTTGGCAAAATTTCTTCCCTGCACTGCACTACTATGTTACATGCTGGTTGGCATATGATAGGCAGTTGCGGAGGTCTTAGATGGAGTTCGGCGTGAGCTGCATGGAACCAATCTTCTCCTAAAATCAAGGGGAGGGCATTCTTTTTGAGGACAGCAGCTTCGACGATAGCAGTGAGAGGTCCGATACCAATGCGCAAGAACACAGCTCCCTGGGGCATCACTGAGATTCCGCCAACAACCAGAAGAGGTGGTTTGCACCATGGTTCCACATGAAGAGTTCCTGCTAGGTTGGCTGCTAAGATGGTTACGTTAGAACCACTATCTGGAAATGCGCTGAGCTCTCCCAATCCTGTCACCTGAGCAGGCACTACAGCTCATCTCAACTTAGAGCCGGACAATGTGTGTTCTCCATGGCCTGCATAGGCTAACGGTGCTTTTGGTATTGTCTGTCTGCTGTCCCGGGGTGGTTGTTTAGGTTCTGGGCATTTGCTTGCAAGGTGACCTTTCCTCTGGCAGTTGTAACATACAGCATCTCTTATGTCTTGCCACGGTCTGTACGCAGGTGAGCCGTACTTGGTTGCGATGGTCTCGTACCTTGATTCTTGCTCAACAGGCGGCAAACTAAAAATACGAAAAGGGACTGTGGTTTGAGGCCGTGTTTCTGAAATTCCAGACTGGGGTCCTTGTACGATATTACCGCTGGTGTAAGTCTTTGTGTTTGTACTCATGGTTGTGCTTCGGGACCACTGGTTACCCATTCGTTGTTGAGGCCTCGTTGAGCGGGCAAGTTGCGTGTGATTCATTGCCCTGTCAACTTCAGAGACAATATATAAGTTATAAATTCTTCAACAGTCTTTGGTCGTTGCGCTGTGATTGCTGTGGCAACCTGGTCATCACGGATGCCTTGGACTAGGTATTCGATGCGTTCTTTGTCTGTGAGTGTGACCGGGCATTTTCCAATCACTCGCAGTTTAGCAAGGGTGTAACTGACCAAGTTCTCATCACTTGTTTGCTGTCGCGCAGCCACGAGTCCTTGCCACTGTATAAATGACAAGCGTTCACCGATGTGTGCTAGAAAAGCTTTCTTCCACTCAGGCCAGGTCTTAAAGTTATGACATGTGGTGACTTTCCAGTCTACTGTTGGGCCGCGCAGTTTTCCCGAAGCGATGGCCAATAGTGTTGCGGGTTCCCACGGCGCGAGCTGTTGCGTGCGCTCGAGATCCTCCAACCATCGACTAGCGTACAGTCCTTTGTCTCCACTGAACGTTGGGGCCGTTGACGATAAGTCGGGCAATGTAGTTACGTTTATAGACTTTGTACTGGCTTGTGACATCGTCAAGTTCATTTGCTGCTGAAGATACACTGTCAAAAGCTGCGTGTTGTGCACGGGGTCGGCTGTGAAGTTTGGCATGGCTTGGAACAATGGCGTTTCGCTTGAAGTAGACGTGGAAGGCGGTTCGTCAGCAACGGACGCCGTTGTTTCGGGTAACTGCGTTGAGCGTCTTGAGGCGATGTCATCGAGGAGTCGATGAATTAAATCTTCTTTTGAACCTGTGCCCTCTAGTTGACGTTGTGATAACTCTTCGCGAATGAAATCCGCCGTGAAGCCGGCAAGATCTGCGGCAGTTGCTTCTTCCCAGTTTATGAGCAGCATGGCTAATAGCGTCGACTCACCGTGACAAGGGCTTTTTCTTGTCGTAGGCTTCGCAATTGGCGTTTGGTAAGGCTCCGCGGCAGTTAGAAAAGAATGCTACAGGCTCTTGGTGTCGACAGCGCCATATGTGAACACAGGAACATTTATTTGACTATTCGTTACAAAACGGACACGTTACAAGCCTCATGGCGACCGAGCTCTCCCCCGAGCGTCCGACTTTTCGCGCGCTCTCCCTCTCTCTGTCTGCCCAATGTTGTATGTCTGTTCACGCGGAGGCCACTGAAAGTAGGTTTGATGCTCACAGTATGAATACAAGTGAACCTTGATCACACACTTCTGTCACACAGCTTACCCCTTAGGACGCAAAATGATATCCTCCTTTGTTCTTTCATGGCCTGCAAAAACGAGAATGAAATTAGCAGAACCAACACCGGCCACGAACTAGTACTTGTACACTTACCTGACGGGACGCAAGACCGCAGCCGCAGCTCAAAACGAACAACAAAAACCTATAGCACAACAGTCATCGTATGAATATAAGTGAAGCTTGATGACACACTTCTATCACACAACTTACCTTTTACGATGCAAAATCATATCCTCCTTTGTTCTGTAATTGACGAGCGTACACTGAGATCCTGAGACAGTTGAAACATGTCGCAACCGTTCCAACGACATTCCGATGATGCTAATGGTGATGACTCCTTCGTGATGAGGCGAGGGCGAGGCACGGAGGCGCAGAATCAAAATGTGCAGCAAACCTGTCGCATGCGCATGATCCTCATGTGGTCGTATAAGCTGGAAATATATTGTGTACTGAATTGAAGTATAAATAATACGAAGAACCGTCTTCTCAAAGCCATCGAAAATGTATTTAGTGTTTTAATATGTAGCTAAAAGGTGGCAAATTGGCGTTCAAGCTACTGCATTTAATTATAAGTTCAGATCCAAATACCGCTTTGTTTAGACAGCCGATAGCACGGACCTCACCACCTCCCAGGAGTGGTGTACAACCCATATGGGTTTTTGCAACACACCCAGAAATTGCTGATATTACCCATATAGCTTGTCTCCCAATGAATAGAGCCACAAGTATGCCTCTATATACATATACTGCCCCCCCTCCCTATGGGATGCTCGGTACCCCCTTGAGGTCGACCTCTGTGGACATTACTGTCCGATAATGCAGTTATTAATAATACGGAATCCATCTATGTAGAAAAAAAATCGGTTGAAATAAGTACTTGCTACATAGGCGCATAGAAAGTCCACACTGTCAACAACGACATCTGTATACCTTGTCCACAGAAGGTGCACATAATGTAGTTCCAGAGATTGTCAAAATGATGTCAATAACAATTCCTGTTGACTTGATCAACAAGAAGTCAAAGTCAACACACTCTCAAGACAGGAAACAAGAAGTCCACAAGAAGTCTACAGAAAGGAAAAATCCATTTTCAGAAGAGGTCAGTGTAAAGCGAACTCAGAGCACAAGCACGAACGAACGAGCGCTCAGCACTGCCACAGTTCCCGTGGATGCTTCGTCAAGCGAAATAACGCGGGACATGCATATAATGCATAGGCTTTTCTACACTGGAAAGGAAAACATAGCAACAACACACACACAGCAGCATGACCCAACAAATATGGCAGCCATGACAGACCACTAGGTAGAGGGTGAATGCTAACAAGGGCGAAAACCACCAATATTAGCTACGTCTTACTGCTATCCTCTAGTAGAGGCACACATCTATCAGGGGGGGGGGGCGAAATCCACCATTAAGAATAAACGTTTAAGAATAGAACATTCAAGAATAATCCGCTTAAAAAATACACGGTTAAAAATACATCTCCTAAAATAAACCGCTTACTATCCCCGCTTAGAGATCACCGTTTAATAATCCACCATTACAAATAAATTGTTTCAAAATCCCCTCACCATCTAGCACGGAGGCGGACTGATTGCAATTTACGCCGGGTTATATCATGTTATGTTAGGTTAGTTTAGTTTGGTTTCGGTTAGTTTGGGATAGTTTAGGCTAGTTTGGTCCTGTGAGGTAAGGTTAAGGGGTGTATCCCGTTTGAAACCATTATAAATTATCTTTCAAAAATAAACGCGTAAGTACCCACTGTTAACAATATATCTCCCAGAATATACACTTAAAAATCAACGCACAAAAATAATCGCCGAAATACCCCCCTTTAAATAAAAACGCTAAAGAATCCACGATTCGTTAAAAATAAATCGTTTCAGAATCCCCCCAAATCCACCCTACAGTTGCTAGAGTCATGTGGTATGGCCCAAATCAAGGTGAACTGCAAGCAAGTGGCTTAAACTAACCTCACAGGACCAAACTAGTCTAAACTATCCCAAACTAACCGAAACCAAACTAAACTAACCTAACATAACATGATCTAACCCGGCGCAAATTGCAATCAGTCCGCCCTCGTGCTAGATGGTGAGGGGATTTTGAAACAGTTTATTTTTAATGGTGGATTATTAAACGGTGATCTCTAAGCGGGGATAGTAAGCGGTTTATTTTAGGAGATATATTTTTAACCGTGTATTTTTTAAGCGGATTATTCTTAATGTTTTATTCTTAAACGTTTATTTATATTTATTAACTGCTTTCCTCTGCGTAGAGATACACATGTATCACTGCGCTGTCGCGTTGGACTACAGGATATATTTTGAAACAGTTTATTTTTAACGATATATTTTGCAACGATATATTTTCATGGTGGATTCTTGCGCGATTGTTTTTTGGGCGGGGATTTTTGCGCAGGTTGATTCCTTATCGGGGAATTTTACGCGGTTTATTGTAAAACAATATATTTTGAAATAATTTTTCTTAAAGGATTTATTGTTAAAGATTTATTAGTGTAACCCCTCAAGACGAGTACATCAGCCTACTTATCTAAGACGGCGTCATACACATCCGATAGGGGGCCACGGTTTGTATTACAGGCTGATGCATCACATCTGATAACCCAGGACTCTAACAACTTTCTAGGGCCATGTCGCTAGACATGTGCAAAGGTTACCGCACCATCAAAATTAAATAACATGTCCCTTGGGCCAACAATGGTAGACTAATTCGGTCCTGGTTTGAGTAGCATTACAAGTCTTGGCAACGTCCCTTGTGTGCTCTTTTAGTCTTGTCCCACGTCTTTTGTCTGCCTCGCCAATGTAAGTAGGTGGCATCACAGTCTATGCACTTAACTGTATATGCACAGTCTTAATCCCTGATGGGCAGAGTGCCCTTCAAATGGCGTACGAAACAACACCTTGGATGAAAGGAATGCACACCACTGATTTGACTCATTCGATGTTGTTTTTGACTGTTCTCTGTTGTAGCGATGATGCCACCCGGATAGGCGACGAAACGTTCACTCTCTTGGTTTTCACTCGTTGTCTTAAGCCGGTATTTTCAGTAAAGGATTCTACATTATGAACTTTGTTTGAATGATGATTAGTGGCGAGCTTCATACCCTGGGCCACAACTCTAACAATTGCTTGCGGTAATGTGGTGAAATGGGGTAATGAGCCTTGTAAATGATTTACTTGGCAATATATTTATTTATATGTCATAGGTTGAAGGACCGTGTGGTGCTACATCACGGAGGGGCGTGTAATTGTACAAGACCGATCACCTAAAGGTGTTGCTTCACACTAGATTAAAATGTGATGGAAGTGTAACGTGACAAATGCTGCATGGCGGCAATATGATAGGTTCTCCTCACGAATTATTGGCACGGTTGCGGTTAGCCAAGAAACTGCATATCCAGTTAATGGTAGCAGGATCAAATTTTAATGAGGCTAGTTTGGCCAACAAGCGAGCATAAAGCACAGTGTCAAAAGCCCTCACAAAATAAAAAAATACTGCATTTACGTGGACCAAGGAATCAAGACAGTTTAAAATGCTGTGACCGAATTATGTTAGTTTTTCCAAAATACCCTTTCCTAAAGCCATACTGGAATTTTAAAAAAGAAATTGATTGACTCAACATGGTTAACAACGTGCTGGTATATGATGTGTTCCATTAGTTTACAGGAAACCATAAAAAGTGCAGCTGGTTAGTAGATAGAAGGAGCATAGTTGACACCTCTTCTGAAGACAGAAATTAGCTTGTGACCTATGCCCTCGACTCAGTCACATACAAAGCACCTTCCACACAGATTAACGCATCTTCGTTCCAGCACTTCCACCTTCAAATGTTCATCGCTGTTGAGTGGTCTGTCATAAGGGATGCTCTGAAAGCAAAGTGTTTGGTTTTAGTCCTCTTAATGTTTCCGAAAACAAACTTTACAGTGACTATTGAACGGAAGCAGAAAATAGCTTTGGCAATATCATTGTATCCAACTGAAACATGGCACTTCAATTGAATAATGGCAGCTAAAGATGATGATGATGATTCAATTGTAATGGCGCATAAGCAACTCAGGCTATAGTGCGCCAAAACCATGAGAAAATTGTGACTATTAAAAATCAGACGATTATACTAAAATAATATTATAATAAAAATAAGCTGTCGAAGAAAAGGCAGAAACAATTGTTGGCATTGTGTGTCTGGTGTCGAGTTTTCCACACTAGGTGTTCAATAATAATGTATGCTAGATATGCTATAGCATCAAAAGTACAGCGATATACACATTCAGTATGTGGTGGGGATGTGTGAAACCAATATAACACATACTTACATTTCAAACTTCCTTGAAAACGGCAGTCCAGGTCTATCGGATTTGTCAGACTCGATACAACACCAGTAAGCACAGTGTGGAATGACTGATTCACCTTTCGAAAGCAGAGGTGCATCCCCCACGACCTTTCGTCATCTCCGTGCTTCAGAGCGGCATAGCCTAGTAAGGAGCCATTAGAAGGGGAGCCATCATGAAGCGGAGGGTTCTGTGGGATACGTAAGAAAGCGTACGTGTTACAGAACAGCTACGAGAATGATCGGATGCACTTGCATGGATTTGAGTGCGTAGACTTGGAACTGAAAAATAAATGTGCTAACCTTGTTGAAACTGCTTTTCCGTCAGAACCACACGAGAGCACACTTGGTTTCTTTAGATGAAGGTTCAAAGAATACAACTTCAGCATTTGCAGTACATCATCAGGTCCCGATGCTCCTTTGATATGCAGCAGACAGAATTTCGCTGAGGCAAGTGACTGCCGTTGCGGTTCGTTGCTTCGCAGCAGATCAAGAACAGTACGCCGCAATGATAGGTACGTGAAACGTTCAGAATATGGCGAGCAACTCCAACACCAACCCAATGACCCGAAAAAGGCAGGATGAGCCAGGAATCACACAAGTTCGCAAGCTCATCATATGGCAGCCATTACAGCTGACCTGATACGGAACCATATGGAACGAAAGACAACGGAACGCAGATTGAAAAGGCAATCATAGGACCTACTGCATGTGTTAAATGCAGGGTATATTTTTCTTTTTGAGACTCTGTAACAAAAACATATTAACATTTAAATGTCATTTCATAAAGGGAATTGACAGGGTATTGTGTGACCACGTGACGAGTTTGAGCCGATAGAGTTCCCCGAGAACTACGTCATTGTGACGTGATCCTCCTACTGGTGGGCAAAATAAACACACGTGATTATGTACGCCAGCACACGCGAATAGTTGTACGTGCGACCGACGCACACCACTGTGACGCTTCAGTCGCTGCAATGTTTACATAACACGGAGAGGTCTATTGTGGATGTTGCCAGGGGCCCTCATGTTGACGTCATTTTGATGATGGGCCGGGGTGGATATTCTATATAAACGTATATAAATGTTTTCTCGGTTTGACGCTAGGCTTGTTGCACTCGGATGAAGTCGAATGTTTAAAATTCAAGTTTAGAGAAACCGTGGGGTATTAATGCATGAATTTTTGCATGCAAAGTCCTTGTTGGGTGCTTTATCGACTGCAAGTACGAAAGAGATCCCACAACTTCTGGTCAGAGTCCCTTTAAAAAATATGTCGACACCCTGTATAGCACGGAATAGTCGCACCGAGGTCAGGTATCTCACTGGTCAACATTTATCCTTATGAAGCACCATGAAGAGTACTGACCCGGCATAAGGGCCCCCACCGTGTACTATGCTCCAGGCCCCAGAGCTGTAAATCTTGCACTGGGCCAAACTTAAGTAAACCACGTTCTTTGTTTTGTACAGGCCTACACTCGCTACTTTTCGATATACCACCTCGTATGTTTATTATCCTACCAACCATCTTGTGAAATCAACCAACTCATCTCACATATGCAGGGATCTTTTGTCATGCAACAGAGACTGTTGATATGTACGGCAAAATTTGTTAACATGTTCACACAAGTCCAAGTGAGCAATAATTACTCTACTTGGTTTCAGGAACGATTTCGAAACATAGATATCAATTCCAATGGCTGGTGTCATAATCATTTCCTAATTAAAACTGTAGCCTTCATATCCATATGCAATCACATAACACTCGCAAGCAAGTAAACAAATATTCGGATTATCACTACAATGTTTACCATGTCGTACACTATGTTCATATCATTCGTAATAAGAGAGATGCGGAACACACAGGAACGGAGGTGCTCATCTCATAATCGTTTTCTTTTATAACGAAGTTCGCACAGAATTCGAACACTTTTCTTTTCTTGGGCCCCTGTGTGATCCTTGCAGTTGATTGTGTATTAGGTTGCTCACAAAGTCGATGTGATTACAAAAAGAAGACGCACTCATTATTTCAATTATAGAGGAGTTTTATTTATTTCGGTACACTGCAGTTCTCAATCAAGTGGTTTTCAAAGTTTTAATTATTTCGGAGGCTGTCCTTGCTGCACTGTATAATATATTGAGAATGTTGTATGAGTACTCGGTAAAATTCTAAAGAAAAAGAAAACAGTGCCAGTGAGCATTAAAGGAGTACAGAGGGCCATCCAAAAAAATTTCAGATTAACACATCTGATGAAAGTGTGTGTGTCATTATACCGAATAGCGCGAAAGGTTTTGATGTGTGCAATTCGTTTCCCAGACAAAATCTCACATAAACATAGCTCCGCGCCTTCACCCTTAACTCGCCACTCCAGCTATAACGAGGATGAGGAGGTATGATGGCACGTCACCGATGACGGCATAAGGAGACTCGTTCTGGTTTGCCGATCAGTGGGGGTCAGCGCATTGTTCCTTTGCCGCCGTAAACCTGTTTTGCCAGTTTTCCCGGAGAATTGGGGATACAAGGAGCGCCCGAAGCATTACCGAGCAAGGAGAAAGGCTTTATCAGAACCCCGAACAGCCGAGTAGCAGACGACGGCGGAGTAGCAGACAACATCAGCGAGCGTTCTCCTTATAGCGTCAGCGCGAGGTTCCAGGCAGATCATAGGCTGGTACTGCTCTTCACCACCGTTGCGCACGGTCGCTTTTTGCGGCATATTTTAAATTCAGTTTCTGCGATAATTATGACTCTGTGGTGTAAATTACTTCGCATGGTGCATCTTACTGGCAAACTTAACAGTTTTATAAGAAGAAAACTGGGTGTTAAAAATGAAACAGCCGACACAGCACTGCCCTTGCATTATTGTCTTGTACGTTTAATCCTTGATTAAAAACATCTCCAGTTAATATTGCTAGGGTATCAAACAAAGAGATTATGTGGGCTGGTTGGTGTATCATACTCGGTAAAAATCTAAAATAAAAACAGTGCCGGGGATACATGAGGAACATGCCGGGGACAGTGCTGTGTCGTGTCGTCTGTTTTATTGTTTAATGTTCACCGGACTGGGTTCTTTTTAGATTTCTACCGAGTATAATACAGCAACCAGTCCACGCAATCTCTTTGTTTAATTGTATACCATTGAAACGAGCATTTATCAATGTGTGAGAGATGTTATTATGGTCGTATGTGCAGCATTGCAGTAGATCGCACTTCACATGGCGTATTCCATTGGGAGAGCAGATTTTGCCCGGCGCTGGGTGGGGTTTGAGTGCATGCTCCGGCGGTGTCACACGGGTTTGCTTCGTCAATGGAGTGCTAACAATCGTTCCAGGTAAGTAGCACACGCTGCGCATAGGGCGTGAGCCCGTGCTTTCCCGGGTTAGCTTTGGTCTCGTGGGTCAAAAACCATTGCTCTTTCGAGCAAACGTTTTGCCCTTGCTCCGCCAATGAAACATTCGGCGTCTGACACGATTATGCCAATGGAACAGCTTTTGTCTCGTCTGGGGGCAAAAATTTGACCCAGCTCTGCCAATGGAGTGCGCCAACAGAGACCATCTTTTCCACCCTCCTACTAAATTACCCACTCGTGACGCGAACGCTGTGAGGTATAGACACAGCAGAATTAATTCCAAGTCGTCTAATGATTCACTGCAGTTGACATTGACATTTATTTTCAACAGATGTTGTATCGTTGCGTTGAACTTTGTTCCGAGGTTGTCGCTGCTCGAAGATGTGGTCACAGTTACGGGGATGTGACTGTCGCTTTCATCGCGTGATGTTGCGAGGGGAGTGCTTGGGTGATTTTTACTTTTTAATGCAGCAAATCCGTAATGAAGTAACCAAATGCGATATGATGTGAGATGCCCAGCTCCACGATGAAGTGAAACGAGAGCAAAAATAAAGATGGGATTTTAATACGTTTTCCTTGTACTACGTCTCGGGAACAACAGGCATACCATCACATATATTGCTTGATAGCGTTTTGTTGTACATTCTTCTATTACCTGTCCTTTTCAAATATTCAGTTCATTTATGACTTCGTGAAGGATTTGTTCAATATCAATAAATAGTATAGGTCTCTTTCGATTTTTTCCAAAATTGCCTCAAGTGCAGTGCTGAACAAACGTTTACGGAACACGCTCCGGCGCATTACTTCCTCAGGGTGACACGCTAGTAACGAGGAAGGAATCTGAGGAAGGAATGTGGCAGAGCGTGTTCCGTAAACTTTTGTGCAGCACTGTACAAGGATAACAGTGCTTGCAAGATCCCGTTTTGCGAGATTTCGTAACAAATATTCGTCACCTAACTGCAAAGACAAGAGCCCTTGGTGCCTCTTTATTTACTTATTTTTATTTCCAATCTTTCAAATTTGATTTAATTTCCCTTCATAACATCGTGTCCACAGTTAGCGCGCGTAACAGGTATACTACGTGTTTTTTTTGTGTTTTTTTTTTGTAAAGTCATTTCAAGAAAAAGAAAATTTCCAACTTTCTGAAAGAGCGGCTAATCGGAATTAGGATATATTTCTGTAAGGCCAGGGGATTTCAAAACTCGGTAGTCGAAATGCGGCTGGACGTACCCAGGAATGCTATGGTTGCGCCTGAGGGCTGCTGGAATCCGTCGCAGTACGCCAGACGGGAGTCAGCCAAGCAGTCACTTTTAATTATGAATTGTTTACGCGCTGTCCGGCTCCACAATAAGTTCACCGGACCCGCCCAGAAGAAGAACAGTCTCTGTTCGAAATATCGGCGGCTTCTGTCCTGAGGCAACTCCCTTCCTGATCGTTTTCAGATATTTAATGGCTGTCACACTCGTCATTCAGTGTTTTCTTCTTTTCTGTGCCGCCCTCTATCGTCTAACCTAAGGTCAAGGCGGTCCGCTGCTAGGAGCATACCCAGTGCTATGCGCGAACCGGTTGCTATGTGTGAACCGTTGTATTATTCAGGAGGGTTCCGGATGCTGTATGAACAGTGCTGCTGTGTGCGTAGAGCGAACCGGGTACTAAACGACAGGTGTTTTTATATTACGCTCCGAGTGAACAAAGTGTGTTATGAAGAGTGTTCTTGGATTGTTTAGACTGAGCTGGTTGCTACATGAGCAGTGGTGTTGTGTTCGTTTGGAGCGGACTGGGCGCAAGCACAATCGCCTGGTCAATGTGACTGAAGCCTGTAGCCTGCATTTGAGTAGAATTGTGACCTGGATCTGTGCTGGACTCGCAGAGTTGTGCTAAGTACTAATTTGTCTCTTTACTATTTCATACAGTGATGCCCATGCGGTCCCTTATCCTGATCGTATTCGGCGTGACCAACTTCACGATAACTTGGTGCGCAGTTTTGTACTGCTGCTTGCGCAGCGCGATTGCTACTGCTAAGGTACGTGCATTCCTAACAAAATCGCAACGAATGCGAATACAATGCAGTATAATACAGTACGCTTCGCTTATGCGCCATAATGCCGCCATAATACCCCAATCAGTATAATTGAAGTTTTGTTGTCGTCGGTTATCAGTGGTTCTAAACTGGTGCTCAGCGAATGTAATACTGTCGAGCGCCCCCGAGTGAAACTTGAGAATCGGCTGGCTAGCGAGACCCTTCCTTGTTTTTGATGACTGTGGGTTTCAGGAGAGGTTCGCCAAGACAGGGCTGTCTTCCTTGCAGACGAACGTCCTGCTTGCGCCGTATGAGGGAGGGGTCGCCAAAACAGAACTCGCATAGTGACAAGAAACCAATATGGCGAAGAGGGGCATCTCAACAACTGAACCGCCATGATAGATCGGTCGGTCGCCCTTATGTGTTACAAACAGTATGCCTTACAAAATTCGTACAACGTTCTCTCATGTTGCAGCAGAAGGTTTAAACAGTACAATACGAGGCAATCCAAGAACACGCGATGATAGCAGAGAAAACCGTGCCTTGCACACGGAACACAGAGGAAAAAACGCGACATGGATTGGATTGAATCCGGGATGCCGAGGAGGAGTGGCGTTCACGCGTTAGAAGGCAGTTGATCATGGCGGCTCCCAGTCTTGGATGTTGGCATCCTTTGCTCTCCCCTTTTTCCTCTCTTCCAGCTTCTCTATGCGCTCCCCTTATGATGGTCTATATCAACCAGAGCTATTCTTTGAAGAACCAAAATATGACTGACATTAACGGTTGTATAACTCGGTTTCATTTAATTTTCTGCCCTCTTGCATCGTAGAAGTTGCAAGAGGAACGTTGGGGCTCTACAATGGCACTGACGACAACGGCCCGGGGCAGCAGCGCGCAGGATGTAACCGTAGAAGGCTTTGTCCAACCAGACGGAGGGGACGCCCTGAGCACCGGACCAATTGATTCCACTGCCCGACTTCGTCCAGGAGCATTCAAAGCCTAATCATATTATGCGTACAGTTAGTAAGAAAGATTCTACTTAATATTACAACCGAAATAAAATACTTTTGAGGAGTAATCTAACATGCACTCACGTGTCCATTCTGTGTTCGTTTGAAGACGGAGAAAGAACGCAATGGAATAGACGTTATTCACATTCACGTTATATCCTAGCGGCTTTCCAGCAAACCACCCTCGGCTCTCGCAAAAACCAACCCACGTGGGTGGACCAAAACCGGGGTCGAAGTGGAGTCGACGAGTTAGCGTGGTGTCCTCACTGGTGCCCACTCCAGTCTCCTCCTGTCGGATCAATCCAGTGCCATCCATTGAATACGGAGAAAACTTTGTCCGGCGTACCAAGATTGAAGCGCATGCGCATAAGTAGTGAGAAAAGGTCCATTGTAGTACGGTTGGGGACCACCCAGCTCATCCCGAGACAACTCATACCCGGAGAACTCATAGTCTTCAAGACAACTCGTACCACACTCGACTCATACAAGGACAACTCCTACCATACTCAACCCATGCCAGGACAACTGATAAAAGTCATACCACACCCAACTCACATCAGGACAACTCATACCACACTCAACTCATACCAGACAACTCATACCAGGTCAACCCATACCAGGACAACTCACGGTAGGACAACTTATACCAAGACGACTCATACCGCACTCAACTTCTTTTAGGGGGTGGTTTTGGGAGTAGCTTTTCAAACTCAAAGCTCAGGTCACGCTGGGAAAGACCATATCAGGAAAAGATGTCACAGAATTTCACTTTACTGAAGCTAATGTAAGAATTCCACAAATGGCATTTACCGAAGCGCACTAAAAGATGGTTGAACCACACTACAATGGTTATTGGAAACAGGCAATTTTGAAAAAAAAATCTAGTCGAAAATGTCCCACATTTTCTTCGTCGTGTGGAATACTAAAACATTAATTAATCATTTCAGTAACTAATGGTTTCAACCCGTATCCCGGCTCATCACAAGTGTTCGGAAAAATCGGAAGTTGTCCATTGGCATATTTCTCCGTACGTTGTTTTCGTGATGCCTTTTTAATTTTAGATTTGATTTAGCTGTTCTGTTGCAAGCCAAAACTCGTGCCGCGTCTCAGCTCATATACCAGTCTGAAGTCGTCCCAGTCGATGCTACATTAGGAAATCGGCTGAAGAATGCAAAGCTCACAAATAACATCTTATTGAACCATGTACAAATGTCATAGAACTACATACTCCTGTCTTATTTAGTTCGACAGCACATAATATGTGCACGTTACGAAATACGAAGCAGCATAGCTGACTTCATACTTTCTTATAATACGCAGTAGCCGTTCGTTCGAATGTACTCCTCTGTACTCCTTCCTGGAGTACAGAGATACCTCATCGCCGAGATCCAGTTTAACGGCCAGTGGATAGCAGCTCACGTGCTCTTGAATGAGTGCTTCCAGAAGCTTGAAGATTGAGGGGTGCGAAGTACCCATGCTGCTTTAAAATGCTTTAAATGCTTTAAGAAAATGCGTTGTGCCAGCTTTCCACGTCGTTTGTGGTATGGCATGGTTTGTGGTATGTGGAAAGGTGTTCTTCTGAATGTTCTGTTTCACATTTCAATTGGGAACATTGGATCCTGGTGCAGTCTTTCTACCCAGTTGTTCTCGAAGTACTCCAAGAAGTCCGGGTGTTCATCGTTTCGTCCAAAACTCCATAATAAGTCCTCGCCTAACATGCTGTACCGTGGCTGAACATCTCAGGGAGATGACTTAATTCAACATTCGGTTGTTGTCGGCGTCTTCTCCTTAGCGACGCTGCAGGACAAGTGACTGTATTCACCACCAAATGCTTTGGGCAAAATGAAAAAGAGACCCGCCGACCTCTGTGTTTGGAAGGACCCTGCGTTCAGCATTTTCCTCAGCTTTTTCAAAGTCCGTTACGACAACACTTACATGTAATACCCCTGTCACACGGGCATTTTCGATCCTGCTCGACCGAACCTGCTTGAACCCAATGCAGATCGGATGGTGCTACACGGCCGCTTCCAAGCAGGATCGAACTTTGATCCTGCTTGACTCAAGACAGTTCCCATAACAGGATTGAGAATTTCAAGACGGCTCGACGGACGCCATTTGCATCCTCGACCCCGGTGAACTGTCATAACTTAAGACGGACATGCGCGCGAAGCTACAAATGATGCTTACATCTGTATACGATAAATTACCACTAATATTGCTGTTATATAGGAAACGCGAAATTAATGAGTTCCGTTTATTCATTTGCCTATATTCTCGACACCGCGCCACAACAGCCGGAACAGCTAATCGGATACGTACTCAGACGGCGACGGTTGCGCCGCCTCTCGCGCCACAGGTCAACCATTCAATGCGGGGCGGGGCGGGGGGGGGGGATATGTTTATTAAGAAAAAGAAAGCGGATTCAATGCGGATTGAAATTGGCCGTGTAGCAGTGTCAAAACTCGAGCGTGCTCGGGAAGTTCGATGCAGATCGGATTCGAGAAGGATCGAAATGCCCGTGTGACAGGGGTATAAATAACAAAAACACAGTAATACTCTCCACAACGTTCTGTAACGCACGCGTGTACGTCTGTTCTCGCTGGTCCGGCGGAAAGCAATACACAAACGACAGGACGCGATTTCTGTACATGCCGCGTGAATGACCCATAACTACAGGTTTTTTCGCTCATTTTAAACCATTGGTCGCTCAATTTAATCCAAGCGCTACTCAGTTCAATCCAGTGGTCACCCGAATTAATCCATGCGCTACCCAATTTAATCCTTGCAACACGTGTAGATGTATTCGATATGTATTTCGTCATGGAAATCGTCATGACTGAGACTTTCATGATTACGCCAACGTTCCCAGAGTTGCGGGACACACCCTCTTAAAAGTTCTTAAAGTTGGCTTGACCTGCGTACTCCCTGCCCACCATTGAAGCAATGCATTCCACCTAGTTTTGTTGGAATATCTGTTGACCCCGAGCTTTAGAAAGAAGTGTTCACACTTAGGTGTTTCTATGAGATGTGCCTCGATAGTGTACAGGTGAATTGGAAGCGCATGAGCGTCACAGTTTTTTCCTGGGCCACTTATTTTCGCCGTGTTGGCTTCATGGCAGAATGCATTGGCGTGCCTGTTTGCTTGTATTTCGCGAAAACAATGGGTTCACCAGAAAGTGTCCATGTCAGGCATGAAAGTTGAACCTGCCTTCTACGCTTTACAACTTTGCGCGCAACTGTACACTTTTAGCCCGGTTACTTCTAGTAAAGGTAAAAAAATTGCAATATTGTTACCTGTACACTAGATGGGTACAGCGTTACCTCTGCCGGGGTTACCTCTCTAAAAGTAACCAGATGCATCGTGTATTTAGAAGTAACACCGTTCCCGGGGCTCCGGGGCTGCACCCGCCCGTTCCTCGCGTCCGTGCATGCATGCAGCAAATTGCATGCAGGCACACACGAAACACGACACGGGTGACATACCAAAATACAATGACCATGGGCTTTTCTGGGCACGTATTTTATTGTGAATATCAGGAAAACACAACCCAGCATTGGCAACGTAAGATAACGAAGATATCGTTTCTCAATGTGGTGGCATATGTGAGACTATGTAGAATGAACACAGCTCCAAAGGGGGTTTGATGTGTTCACAGAATCGCGTGAAATATTGTGTTGTAAAATTGCAGGGGCGGCATGCATGCATACGGACCTTGTCCTCATTCTTGCTTGTTGCTGTGGGGACGGTGCCGCTTTCACCACCATAAATATCTAAAATGGAATGGGCACTCCTTATTTATCGTTCTCACGTTGTTTGGGTACATCATTAATAGCAAAAGCAGATCTTAGTTACACTTGTGCAAGCACGAGTAATGAATGCAAAAAATTTAAATACCTGATATGTTGGAAGACTCGGTGTTCGGTATCGTAGCGTCGTTTGCCGAAAACGGGGGATTTTCCAATTCACGAGCTTCCATATTTGTACATGTAGCGGCAGGGATGAAACCAGCCACAGTATGGAGTTCACATTGAACTTCCTCAAGGCATGGTGTAATGCAGCATAATTGTGAGGCCAGCGGTACATGCACATAAAAAGAAGAGAGTACTGAAATGTTAACTTCCAACAAACACAGATGGCAAAATATTTTGTGGATGGCAGGTCGTTATATGTAAGAAAATAAATACCATGGAAAACGTCACAGCTATGCCCTGTTTCCTCCTGTGGCTGCAAGTTCACGTCCTGAACATGTTCTTCACCACCTGAGGGAAATCAGTCGACATTAGTTTGCAGGCCTTTGACATATTAATTACCACCAGCCCACCCGCTCCTCCACTGCCTGACTCATCGAGATGGGGATTTAGGTTGCCTGGTAGATAAATTCATGTGAATGTAATTCAGTAGCAGCAGCGATCGATTTCTTATTTTTTAACAGTTTACTGACTAGTCGGTGTTATTGACTCATTGATTGTCTTGACTTTCTTCATTGGTATAATTCGCGAGATGCTATCTAGTGGTCAGTTGTACTAGCAAACCACTGATAACAACCAATTAAGGCATCAATGTGGGCAACCATTCCGGTCAATTAACCACATCGACCAATCACAGTGGCTCAAGTCATCAGTCGACCCATTCACCACGAAGTCAGTGAAATTTAGGAAGGCAATCAGCCAGAAAATGACTGAGTTAATTCATCAACCAGCCAGTAAGACGACGAAATAACCTGTCATTGACAACACGACCCTGAACAAATCAAAATCAAGCCGTATCAAGAAGTAAAGAAAATACTAATCGCCCACACACGCACACCTGGGCATAAAGAAACGCAATCATAAAATTACTGTAGTGGTCAATCAGTTGCCTATTCATGAGGAATTCCATATCGCGCATCGTTTCATTAGTGAGTCGACTATAGGCTTTAGTTCTTTTAGCAATTAGCCCATACACCAAAATCGATTAAGTCCGTCAGAAAAAAAAAAAAAACGAAATGAAAAATATAACCCCACGATAACTAAATACTTCTCAGAACAATGTACTACGAAAAATTCAGTTTCTCTTCGTTGTAATTGCTACGACACACAGACTATAGCGCTTATCACTCTTCTTCAACGCTGAATGGAAACAATTTGCTCGTAGTTAAATTTCATTACACAAAACCCAAGGTCAAAATGGATCTATAGGTATCATATACCTTTCAGCGTATGAAGGATGCTGGGACAAGAAGGCGACACGGAGAGATACAAAGTAAAGTCGATGTAGAGAGCAAAGCTGGCAAGAGAAAGCAGAATGCGCTAAGGCCGAGCGTTGACACTGCGACCAACAGCTTACATATGCGCAGACAGCATATCATGTATGACTTACCATACGACAGGAACCAACAGCGAATCTGCTTAGAACGATCATGATGAAATACGCACTTACCTATTTCACGTATCCTGTTATGTGAAACCGGGCTGTGCGCACAGTATTCATATTTTAGATGACGACTGCCGGACTCCACTGTGTATTTCTTGCAGTCCTCGCACTCTTTGTATCTGCCTCTCGGCACTCCCCAGAAGTCCTTGTTTGTAAACGTCATTTGAAAGCAGTTCACAACGCATCTACAACCACGAGCGTGATTTAACTTGTCAGCCACAAAAAGATGCAAAAGATGCAACCGACAAAACACGAGGACGCGATGTAGTGTCCCTTCTCGTGTGATACTGTAATCTGTTGCCAGATAAGCGACCAAAAGCGATCAAAAGCGGCTGTGATTGTTTGCGAACGCATTACGACGTAGAAGTAACGGACTCCCACTAGAAGTAACACGTACAAGTAACCAGCAGAAGACAGGGGTTTTCCCCACAGGTTACCTCTGCCCCAGCTCTTCGAGACCCGATTTACTTCTAAAATTCGCAATTTCCTGTGTTACCTCTTCCTTTGAGCCGATGTTACTTCTAAATATACGTAACAACGGTCTAAAAGTAACAATAGAAGTAACTCAGGTAAGAGTGTAGGATGCTTCAGTTTTTTTTCCCACGATGAAAGAAGTGACGATGGGTTCAATGTGGCTTCCGAAGCATATGCGTCTTGATCCCTCACTTTGATAACCTGATGTGTTGGTGGCTCAGTGGTGTAGATGTTGGTATTGGCGTTCGCTGGTTCGACCCGCGGACCATTGCGTTTTCCTGTTACCTCTTTTTCTTTTACAAATAGAGCTCCGAGAATAACAGCAGACGAGTTTTCTTCCTGGAGGACTTATTAATACCGTACTGGCACTATGGCTATTGCTGTAATGTTGACCTCTCGCCTGTACGCTTAGCGTGTGAAAAGTAGACCACTTTCCATTGCATGCCGTCCTACTACAATAGTAGAGAAAGAATCTTCAATCGCTAGTTTCACAAGGGGAAGGGGGGATCGAAATTCCTGTTTCTCTTTTTTTAATTTTACTTGTTCATCCTTAACATTGTATTCTTGTTCGCACCTGAAGGCCTTCCCACGCATTTTTAATCCAAATGCCACAGAGACAGCTTTGCACGTGGATTAATCATTACAGCACTTCCAGGACGGGTGGCAAAACCTGTATTTTTCCCTACTTCTCACTTATTACAAAGTGTACTCTTCATGTGGGCGTGTACGAGGACTGTTGTTGCGGCCAAGTTGTAGTCTCTATTTTGTGTTATCGATAGCAAGCCTATATTACGTCCACTACATTTCGTAATAAAACGCATCAAGCACCCGCAAAAATTAAGAAATGTGGATTTCCAGTAAACCTCTCAGCCCAGGTCCGGCCCAAGCCCGAAAGAAATATAGGTTACCTCGACCGGGCCCAGTGTAGTCACCTGTAAAAGTTGACCGTGGCTCACTAATAGTGGGGTAACACATGCTTGAGCCCAACCTAGGCCCGGTAATGTACGGGCCCGGGCCCATAATGTCAAACCCGAGCCCGTGCCAGGCCCACAAAATAATGCTATACCCGTCCCGGCCCGTGGTCCAGGCCGGGCTTTCGGGTAAGCCTCCACTCACCCACCCCCACCCGGGGAGTGCTCTGCTTTGCAGTGCATCTGCGAGAAACATCATTGGCATTTGCGTGACTCCACCCTTGGCGCGATGAAACGAAACTTTGATACGCCGTCCGTTGATCCCTACCACCTTATCACCACCATTTGCGATTACATCTCTCTGCCTTTTGTCTTTGATTCTCGTGCTTATTTGAGCAGGCTTTACTAACCATCTTTTGTGTTAAAAACGATAAAATACCCCAGTGGAGGGGACACAAAGAAGAGACGAACACGAAGAGCACTGACCGGCAAACAGAAATTTTGACAAAGAAACACCCTTATAACGCTATGCAACTAGGTCAGCCATTCGCGCAGCTTTTCCCTTTCCCGTCCTGCACATAGAGCAGTCCTGCTCTTAATTAAAGTAGTGAACTTAAATAAGGTACCACAACAACTACACGTGAGATCCACATGGCTCCACCATTTCACCATAGTGTTGCGGCCCGTCTGCGAATGCCCCCTTATTGCTGTTTCCTCAGTGGACAGACGTCTTCCTCACCACGTCTTTCTTAACTCCTTTCGCTCTCGCGATCTGTTTGTGTGACCTAGCCAAGAGAATGCTGTACATTTTCGCTCGGATGGCTACGACTTCCTGAATGACACCATCTCCCGTCTCGCCTTTGAAGTACCCCATGGGTTCGCATGCTCGTCGTTGTATAAGCAGGTGGTCCGGCGGATAGGAAGACAGATCTAACTCACTCTCGATCTTCATCAGCTGCTCTTCCAGGCTTTCACACGTGAGAGATAAAATTATGCTGTCCATATCGCTATGGATCAATTGCACTGGGCACGTCAAGCGAGAAAAGAGCGACTCGTAGATGAAGCTGTACATTCGGACTTTGGATATTTCTAGAACGGCAAAGCCCACATAAAGCAGGTGCGTGCATTTGATGCGACGCTGTTTCATGTCGTATAAGATGCACTTGTCACTCAGAATGAGAAAATGCTGACAGTCGACAGAGCTAGCTTTTCTGAGCGCGGTTTCTTTGTCGTAGGCTATAGCATACCTTTTCATGCGTATCCTCCCTCATAGAGTTCCAGCTTTCGAATTTGGGGCATCACTATCTCGATTTGAACTCTGTGTACATAGTGACGAAAGTCCGCATCGTGCGTGACGATGGTTCGCTACCGGAAACACACCCTGGCGATCGGACGACCAACGACGAGGTCTACCCCGTCAACGCGTTCGCCAGCTCGCTTTTCAAGAACGTAGCCGACTTGAATCAGACCATGATTACGAATAATGATTTGTATAGCTATAGAAGGCTACCTGGATATTTTGCTTCACGCCAGCACCACGGAGCAAAATACGGTGCATAAAGCGGGTCTGTACACGCAAGAAGAAGCGCGTCAATCGGAAAACAACATTCGCGCTCGTGGACCGACCGAATGATACAACCCCACACGGGGCGGCAAGACCATAGACCTGGTTTCCAAGATCAACTCGGACATTTTCCTGCAGCCGAAGCTACTCATAACCCCCATATTTTTGCCCACTATCATGCACAACATAATTGTTTGATAACACACAGAAAGCATTACTTCTCAATTCGGCATATTTTTTACGTATAAATATTTTGAAGATAGCCGGAACATGGACGGTGCTGCCAACGAACGGCAAAAAAGAGCAACTTGGGTTTTGGGTCCAGGGCTCCCAGGGAGTGGTCAACCCTTACCACGTGAGAGTTAATTTTGTAGAGAACAAAGTTGACGCACATTATCTTACAGCCGCGCCATCTGCAAGACCGTCTGTGTTATCGCGTTTATGTGTTTATTGTCGACGTCGTGGGTGGTCACGTTGGTCGCGCGAAGCAGAAAATGGAAGTGAATGACATGTCTGTGGCTGCTGTGTCACGTATTCGAGAGACCTACATATGCGTAGTGTAGTTTTGGTGTTCGGGGATGCAAAAATCATCTTCGTTCATCTTCGACGACGGGCGTTTTCTACCACAAGATTCCACAGGAGAGTGCGCGAAAACGAATGTGGTTCGAAGTACACGGCTATTAGATACAGCAGTCGTACCGTGTGTGCTGAGCTCATTTTGCTGCCGATGATGCCGATGATGCCGTGCTACGAAGGTGCCGTAGAAGGCGAATTGCGAAGACGTCCGAAGCGAACTGCCGTTGAGTAACCAGTGATTTTGCTTCACCGAGGTGACGAGTTCAACACAACGTCTCAGGTATGCACAGGTGTCACACATGTATAAATTATAATATAGCGATGACGTATTCCATTTAACTTATGTTATCCTACTTGTCCCGTACTGAACGTTGTCAACATCAACAAATTTAATTTTAGGGGCCTTCCAGTGTTGAAGTGGCGCCAGACTGCTTCGTGTGTGAGTGATCCAGGCACTCAAGTTGACATGAGAGAAATAGCTGAAAGCAGGTATGCAAAGTCAACGGATGGAAGCACTAGATTTGTTACGTGTTGCAGACTTTTTTTTTTAGTCTTTTTTGGAGTCTTTGAACAGGTGCAGAACATTAGTATGACGTCAACAGTAGGAGAAGAAACCGATGAGAACTACTAGCTTCTTTGAAGGGTAGCGGAATACTTTCTGTTGGGGTATAGTTATGACTAAGGAACGCCAGTTAATTTTCTAGAGATGCATCCTCTACACTTGAATGCCCAGTGAAACAGCGAAAGTTCATTGTCTTTGAAGCCCCACTACTGGAATTGTTCAAAGTGTGTCGCAGCTACAGTGAGCCATGCAAGGTTACCACATCACATTGGTCCTAAATTTGCAGAGTTCCCCTATCTCGGACACAGTGGTCATTTCTCTTTATTGCTCTCCCGATCCTACCTTCTCAGAGATTAATGTAGTTCTCCATGTGTTGCATGGGCGCTGCCTTTTTCTACTCATGCTTTCAGTTTCTTGTTCTGTTGAATACATCTTCAATTGAGAGTTTGCAGCCATCACGCTGTATTCTGTGTTTGACCCTCATCTATATTGATGTGTTATAACGGTATAGCACATCAACATGCCAACAACCTAGCAACAACAACCAAACAACCTTGCCTTGCCTTATCAACATACCAAATCTTTTTGTTACCGCAGACCATAACTTCAAAAGAGTTTTCCTCTGCACCCTGCCACGAGTGAAAAGTGTATGGTAGTCCTCCTTTGCGTGGAAACTATACGATGTGGTGACAGCCACATATCTAAAATTTTAGTTGACGGAGATTTGCTGGTTTTTGTACAACCTTCATTGTACATTTATTTTGTCTCACTTAGCACACGTGAAGAAAAGTTCTCATCTTCATCAAGATGACACGTCATTGTTGGATCTATCTGCAGCATTATTGTTCCTCTACTCTTTTCATCAACAGAGAATGCAATAGTGCACAAATGGTAAAACATAACTGCCTTGTTGAATTCAAAAGGGAAAGACAACGCTGTTTATACGTCTCTTGTTTATTTTGTTGCAGGTTTTACAACTCCATTAAGTACGTCAAAACATCAGAGGACAGAGAGTCCTACTCTGTCTCCTAAATCTCTGGACAATAAAAAAGAAAAATATAGTTTGAGTTGTGACAAAGTGTTGCTTCTGCTCTTATATTATATTTCAATTAAATGTTACGATGCGTTTGTCGTGTACACTGAAGCCAGTTTCAATTTGCAGGGCTGTCAAAATTACTTTACGAAAGTACACCTCAATTACAGTAACAGAGAACTTACGCAATAAATTATTTAGCCATTTTGGAGCACTATTGCCCATACCAATACTGCATGGTTAACCTTGAACTCAGATCAAGGCCCTCAAGCCCTTCTTTACAAATGTTAGTTGGTGACATGATAATGAATCAGTTACAAGTACTCCTTTTAGCAAAACACTGTTAATTAAGTGTTACATCCCTATAATCGGTTCAAACATTAATTGGAATTCGGAAACCTGGTCAAGAAGAATTATATTAAAAGGTTATGAACGCAGTTCAGCTGAACGACACTGATGAAAATTATCTTATTTACTCCTCATATATACAAGACATGAGTATAATCTGCAAATACAGATATGCCCCCAGGTTACTTAACCCTCCAGGAACAAATTAATAATTATAATATGCTGTGACTGCAAAGAAAAAGCAATGAGAAAAACTTGCAGCAAGCAATAAATGAAAATTTGCTGACATCACTATATACATTTCTACAAGTCTGCACACTGATGGGGAAAGCATCCCTAATAGCATGCACGACGCAGGCAGGAAGAATACTTTCTATTGTGCTTTCTCAGAGCACCCCATATCCTTCTTGTGAATAGCCAAAGGGTGACATAACGGAATTTCCTGCAGAAATAAGGGTTTTCCGTCCAGTTTGCCGTTCAAGTAGCGCGTAAAGACCACACGGCGCAGCCGCGTATGTTGCCATGCTCTTCGGTTTCTCGGATGTATGTAAAACACACTTGCAGGACTTCGGTGTCAATGCACAGTATTTTGCAATATTCGTTAGTTGTGATGCAATTGTCTGTCAGCTTTCACACGTATTCTCTACTTCTCGGCAGCAAAAACGCTGGTCCTAGTATCCATCGGTTTGCATTTCCCACATGTACACCTGCACGTCTAAAAAAACAGCGCTTGTTTCGGCTTACAGAAGTTCTTCTCCCCGATACATGTAAATTTCACAAACCAGTCCGTGTTCACGGCACGGTCAGCTATTGGTGAGGACGAATATGGTTCCGGTAAATCTGTGGAAGAGGAATCTTCTGCTGCGAAGCACACACTTTCCAGCACGCTACCACACGAACAGAAGTTCTGTGTGAGCGATAGTTCTCGAATGCGGAATTCTAGCGCACTCATGTTCAAGAGGTTCGACATTCTCGACGTAGAAAGTGGTCACAAATGCCCACTGCCATTTTCGTTTTCGACGGATTTGCGAAGCGGAACCGCGCGTATTACATGCGCCCTCGACAGATGGCGCAGGGTCATGAATTGTTGACAGACTGCTCAGTTTCCTACTAGGTCCCTGGACATGCAATCGTGGAAAATTCGATTAAAGAAAAACTACTTCAGCGGAGTTCTTTGATACTTGAACTTTTGAAGCTTCATGCTTTTCGCTCGGGGGGGGTGAAAGGGCTTACGCGAAAGCACGAGCCCGGCCTGGCCCATGGTCCGGTCCGGGTATAGCATTCTTTTTGTGGGCCCGGCATGGGCTCGGGTTTGACACCGGCCCCTACATTACCGGGCCTAGATTGGGCTCAAGCATGTGTTACACGACTATTAGTGAGCCACGGTCAACTTTTACAGGCGACAACACTGGGCCGGGCCGCGGTGACCTCGAATTTTTTCGGGCTTAAGCCGGACCTGGGCCGAGTGCATTACGGGAAATCGACATTTCTTAATTTTTGCGGGCGCTTGATGCGTTTTATTGCGAAATGCAGTGAACATAATGTTCGTGTTTCGTGCTATTGATAGCACGAAATAGCAGACTACAACTTGGCCGCAACAACAGTCCCCGTATACGCCCACATGAAGAGTACACTTTGTAGTAAGTGAGAATCAGGGAAAAAATACAGGTTTTCCCACTCGTGCTATAAGTGCTGTAATGATAATCCACGTGCAAAGCTGTCTCTATTGCATGTGCATTACTTGTTACGACATTTGGATTAAAAATGCGTGGGAAGGCCTCCAGGTGCGAACAAGAACACAATATTAAGGATGAACAAGTAAAATTAAAAAAGAGAGAAACAGGAATCTTGACGCCCCCTTCCCCCTGTAAAGCTAGCGATCAAAGATTCTATCTCTATTATTGTTCCTTTGCCGAGTACATCGGAAGGTAGGTCGGCATGGTATGGAAAGTGGTCTACTTTTCACGCGCTAAGCGCACAGGCGAGATGTCAGCATTACAGAAATTAAAGCAAAACAGAGCAGGAATTGATTATGCCAGTACGGTATTAATAAGCCCTCCAGGAACAAAACTGTGACACTCTCGTCTGCTGTTATTCTCGGAGCTCCCTTTGTAAAAGAAAAAGAAATAATACGAAAACGCAATGGTCCGCGGATCGAACCAGCGAACGCCAATACCGGAATCTACACCACTGAGCCAACAACACTTCAGGTTATCATCATGAGGGATCAAGACGCAAATGCTTCGGAAGCCACACTGAACCTGTCGTCACTTCTTTCGTCGTGGGAAAAAAACTGGAGCATCCTACCTTGCGCAGAAAGTTGTAAAGCGTAAAAGAGAGCTTCAGCTTGCGTGCATGACATGGACACTTTCTGGGGAACTCATTGTTTTCGCGAAATACAAGCAAACAGGCACGCCAATGTACTCTGCCATGAAGCCAACACGGCGAAAATAAGTGCCCCAGGAAAAAAACTGTGACGTCCTTGCGCTTCCATTCCACTTTTACACTATCGAGGGACATCTCATAGAAACACCTAAGTGTGGGCACTTCTTTCTAAAGCTCGGGGTCAACGGATATTCCAACAAAACTAGGTGGAATGCATTGCTTCAATGGAGGGCAGGGAGTACGCAGGTCAAGCCAACTTTAAGAGGGAGTGTCCCGCAATTCTGGGAACGTAATCGAAAGAAACGTGGACTGCACCCTTGGTTTTGTGTAGCAGCGAGCAGAACTCTCGAATTTACGGAGGGTCATGTTATAAGAAATTAATAGTATCTGTTTTCGCTTTGGCATATAATTCTAGTACCTTTCGGAGTGGGTTTCTCGGGAATAGTGACCGTGGCAAGATTTTTTTCTGCGTCTTTTATACCTGCCTGCTTTCTTTTTAAACCGCTGTGTTCATTGTCCGTTGTGGATTGCACTAGAAACGAGCAGCCAGACTTTATTGCGCAGTTGACCAAGGTGTATGGAATCAGTAAAACAGAATTTATCAGGACTGCGTGTAGTTTCGTATCATTTATCCTGTTTGAGCACGCGGAAGAAAAAATAAGATGCAATAAAGTGAAACTAGGTTTCGTCCCTGCAATCGTAAAAACAGTGCCTCGTCCTGACGGAAAGCCCTCGGCGCCTCAACTCGTACAGATAGTCTAGTTAACTAAGGTAGACTACACTGAAGACTACCAAAGCATTATTGCCTGTCTTACCGAAATCAATGCGAAAGCAGTTCTCTCGAAAACACCGGCGTTTAAGGCTCGATATTTTCGAGGTTCCTCAATGAACGATTAGGAAAGCCGCCAGAGCTACCTCCTCAACCGGTAGTCATAAGACTGGACACGTTGTTCAGAACTGTCATATACCACACGGATCACTTCGTATGGTGGTCCATACGAAGTGATGAGTGTTACAACGAGTGCGACAACGCGCTCGCGCGCTCTTCCAGATTGCGATACCATTGCTGCAAACGGCTCAAGAATTGTCTTCATTCTATAGAAAGTGCAATAGTAATTAATAATCTGCCTGAAATGCGTATGGTAATGCATTACTATTGCGTGGTATCCTGGTATACAAACGGTACACCGTCAATTCGGAGGGGTTCTCTATGCTGCTCTTCGTGGACGTCTCTGCCTAGTTGACGCTGGCAAAACATCATTCTTGAAAATTCATTGGTATAAAAACTTGGCAAAACAGGGAATTTATGCCTCATGAATGTCATCACCAAGACAATTTCTACATTGTTGCATGTCAGAATAATCGCTATTGTATTTAACGTGACCTTCCCTTTGACGCGGCCAAGGTAAAAAGAGGGCATGAAATAAAAGTAACGAATGATTTACGATTTATAATACTCAAGAAAACGAGACACACCGCATGAGAAGGACTCAGACGTCCTCTTATTGAAGACACCAGTCCACCAGAAAGTCAGTCACCTTCATTTATACAAAACGCATTCCGCAGTTAAGTCTCGGTTAGAATAATCCTAGAATTGACATTGGATTCGTATCCATCAGGCTGTCAAGACAGAAGTAGCCGATGCACACCCGTCACAAGTGTAGGTCCCATCGGGCTGAATTAAAATGACGCTGTCGGTGCAAGATCCTGGTGGTGTAGTCTTGGTGGCACCTGAAAATAAGTGGCGCAACCAATAGTTAGATGCCCCACGGGTTGCTCGTTTGAACGTGAAGGTATGGACTAGAAATATACGAGAGAGTGACTCATAATCATTGAAAAAATCTATGTGAGATAAAAAATTGGAAACCTTCTAAGCGACTCTTGTGAGGGTTTTTTTTTTCTACCCAAACAGGTGTTTTCTATGAGTGTACCTCGTTAATTAGTCTAATTAGCTTAATTGAACTCAGAAATTTGCCAAGGAAATGTAACTTTTTTTGTGTTAATTAGAAAACCCATGGCTACAACACACCATTTCAGTCACAAATACAGGATCTTTTACAATGTTTCCACAAAAATATGACACCCAAAAACGCGTAACAATCGCCAGAAAAGCCATCGCTCGCACAGGCGCACGCTCGGCTTTAGCTTGGTCCAGTTGCCCCGGCTAAAGTATGGGGAGGAGAAATGGACAACACAGAAAACAGCAAGAAGCCAGGTCTATCCCCTTTTTGGTGCCTCCTTTTTTGTTTGGTTCATTTTATCTGTTGAGAGGAACTCAATTAATAGGTTTATCAGATTGCGTCCGGTCCACGCCATCTCTTTTTTGTTTCTGTTTTTCTCACGCTATTTCTGTTGCGAAGTGGGTGTGTCTTCGGGCCGTGCCGATAGTCCGGGCACTGCGAAATCCGAAAAGGCGCTTGCAGAGATGCGAGTTTTCGGGTGGCAAATAATTGGAGAATAGCTGAAGAAACTTTAAATTACAATTGGAATAGCATGTGGTGGCGGCGGATTGCCTAATTAACGCAAAAAAACGTTACTTCCCTTGGCAAAATTTTGAGTTCAATGAAGATACTTAGCCAAACTAATGATACACTCGTGCAAAACTTCTGTTTGTGTGGCAAAAACCTTCACAAGTGTCATGCAGAAGGTTTCCGATTTTTATCTCACGTAGATTTTTTAAATAATAATTAGGGGTCACTCTCCCGTGCAACACCCTGTATATTGCACAGTTCGTCCTTGTCATATTGATGAGTGTTCTGAGCTAGTTATGAATTTCTTGATTTATGAGGAGTTATGGACTTTTACAGGGTGACAAAGAACATTATGAAGAATAACTGACACTTTACAGCAGCTTTTATCGTGGACATGCAACGTACGGCTTCTATACGTAACAAGAATAACTAAACCAACTTCGTTCCTGGCTAGTGAATTAACGAGAAAGTGAATTAGCGGTGAGTGAATGATTTGAATGGCAGGACACGTTTTGAAGCCGCTGCATACGGCAATTGATTGCGCATCTCTAATAGGCAGTGTGTATCAACTTATCCAGTCGGAGAAGATTTAGCAGAGTCAACGTGTCGCGTAGCAAAGTGTTAGGAAGGCCTCTCGAAGGCGGCCTCTGTGAAGCTGGCCCTGGAAGCCCTCCACCCCCACCCCCCGGCTCCCCCAGCATGCCGCCATGTCAGCAGGCAGGGTGCATGGCAATGACCCACTACAACCAGTTTTTGGGCACTTCTACCCAGACTCCGGGGAATGTTAGCAACAAATAGCTGCACCAACTCGCTTTGGAATGTTTCTTCTTCTTCGATTCCACAGCGCTTCAAAATTAAACAATATTGACGAATACCAATAACGTAGTAAGTCGTTAGAAACGTGAGGTACATACATTGCGCAGTGTGAGTACCATAGCAGGGGCAAGTAATGCAGACGACACCTGTGCTGGCGTAACCGCATACCTGGCTACTGGAGCAGACGGGACCCTACGAAAAGAACACTAACGGTAAAGAGCCGACGAAAGACGTTTCGGATTCTTCTGCATGTTGCTTCCCAGGCAACAATGGGAAAGTGTTAGTCAAGGTAGATCGAAGAATAAGGCTTTTAAGGTGCTCCAAAGGAAGTCCAGAGTGTTGACGGTAATGTCATCAGCATGATTCGTCAGACATTTTATTGTGAGCAATTGAGAAGAGTGAAAAATGGGACAATGTTAATGTGTATGAGCAAGATGACTAAGTAAGGCTAGAGCTATTGTCGGTGTACATCAAGAACACCCGGTCCTCCTTCATGGCTGCTTTCTTTTACAAATGATACCACAAAAAGAGAAAAGAGGAGCTTTGCGATTCGGTTCTTAAATACGTTTTCGAATAACAGCCAGCAAAACGTATTCGCAGCCAAGTGCAATACACTGTTTGTGCAAGCTTTTCGGGTATTGAAGTACCAAGAAGGTTAATTTGGTGACGTGACCGATGACGTAGGGTTGCCCTAACGGAAGTTGTAATGAACTTACGTTCGCACCTCCGCACCTGGTATCCTTGTGTTCGATCACAACACCTGAAAGGTATTAAAGTATTTACCTATTTTGTGAGACTAAAAATCTGCGTTTGGGCAGGCATTGTCTATACCAGTGGCCTTGGCAAGAAATGTATAAACAATTGTCACATAGGCTATATACTACGCGTAATACTTAATACGCTATGTTTACTGATAGGCTTAGCGCATGTGTTGTTATCACATATTTGGGAGGGCTCCGCAGTACGAGACCTCATTTGCAAATTTTTATGTTTCACTGCAAATATATCAAATGAAACTAATGTCCGAGATCGATAAAAGAAGGAAAACCATGCGCAGAAACAGCAACCGAGTTTCTCACAAGCTGTTTGGCGCCATCATTTTTATGGTCGCGTGCACATTGATGTTTGCAATGACGATTCACCTGTCCAGAAGGATTCGGCCTGGCATTTACGGAGGACACCCGAAACACGTTCAGCTAAAACGGCAGTAAACGAAGGAAAACTGAAAACTAGCAATATACGATACACAGCGTCCCAAGCTTTACTAAGCTCCCACAAGATGGGTGGTGACGGCTCAAATCCCCCCCTCCCCAATATCGTCTAATTTTATCGTATCGTCTAGTTTTGGAAGTGCATTTGGGAGAAGGGAACAGGGTGAAATCTCCCCCCCCCCCCCCAATGTAAACTCCCCGATAAGCCCCTCCCGATTTTTTTTTTTTTTTTTTTTTTTGGTACGCCGCTGGATACTATACACTGGATTGCAAACTGTCATAATAAAAGTTTCCATACATTCATAAGGTGAGCTTGGACAGGCCTTCTTCCTGCAATCGTAGCCGCTGTTCAAGCACTGAAAAACAAGTACGAATGGATCAGTGCGCGTTATGCAGACGTGTTTTGAGCGTTCGCGGAAAAGTTTACTCTGATTTTTTTATGCGCTTAACAACAACTCGATGCATGACGATGGTCTATGTGCTTCTTAACCTGGCTAATAAATATCATATCCCTTTCCACCAAAAATAGCCCATGTTAGTTTTCATACATTCGCTAAAGTTGTAGCAACAGGCTACATCGCCATCAGCAGGATGATATGAGACCGATGCCTTAGCTAGAAGCTAATTTGTGTGTGCCTCCAGAAATGCGCTTTAAAAGTCACGGCACAGAGAACCCTGTGCAGCGGAGAAAGAGAGTTCGTGGCAACTCGACTGATATTTATTCTTACGTAGTAACTGCAACTAGTTACTTTGTTTGGGAAAAGAACTTGTAACAAGTTGCAAATTTTGGTGAAAGCAGCTGCAAATGTAGCTGTCATTCAGGTTGTGCCATGTTTTGCGATACGTTTGAATGACCTGTATGACTTTCTCGTTGTACAGACAACGTTTTTGAAATTCATGTGCGGCCACCCTTCCAGCACTGTTGTTAAGAAAAGACGGGAGAATTTATTGGCAGAAAGAAAGAAGAAAAAGGAGAGAGGTCAGCAAGGCAGCAAGCCGTATTGCTATTAGAACAAAAAAAGACGGACTGAAGCGGCTTTACTGCGTAGCTGTAACCAATCATGTGATGTAATTGCCTTTGTGCAGCAGAAGTGATAAAATAATGCTGCATTTACTCGGCTTTCACTCAAATACAAAATTGTTCTCCTTGCATAAAAAAAAAAAGTCTCCGACCGTTTTCCTTGGATCCGGCTCGACCAGATCGCTGTGTTTTCCAACTCGCGTCGTGTGTGTCCTGTAACATTATTCTCAGGAAATTATTGAAACGTTCTTGGGCCCTTAGAATAATTTGGCCGGAAACGAATCTCCCGCTCTTTGTCACGTGAACAGAGCAGAACTACGTCTCAATAGCACAGTCGCCCAGTTGCTCAGGGTCACACTTTCACACGTAACACACCGGAACACATTATGTCAGTTACACCGTAACGCATCAGCTGAAATGTAATGGAAGAACGTAATGTAAGAAAAGAATGTAACCATAATAATAAAAATAATTTTGACTAGTGTTGGGACATGTAAATTAGCTAATACGTACTGTGCAGGTACCACCAGATATTGGAGAACCTGCGTAATTAAAAGAAATATCATTATGGAACAGAGAAACAATAATCACTCTTTTATATTGTGCGCTATATCATGGGTTATCACAAGGGCAGAGCGAGGAAAATGTAGATTGGATAAGATTGCGTACAAAAAGAGGGAGAACAATGGATATGGGGCATCCCACCTGTATAATTCGATACGGGGAATACTTGTCCAACATCGCTATATACGTGTACTAACGAAGTACAGGACAACGATATCGAGAAGAGAAACACATCCCGTTGCAGTATGACTAGATGCGTTGTCTTATAATTCAAGTTATTAGAGCGAATGGCGGACATATATTAAAGTTCTCTATCATTAATGTCAGCGATATAATTATAAATATAAATTAATCAACTTTGGGTACCTAAGAATGGGTACACGTCTTTGCATGACCTCTGGAAAGTACAGACACAAAGTCCAGAAAGTACAGGTTACAGGAGCAATGAGGTATAATTTAAAATGGTCTGACAACCTGTTTCATTCGTCAAGCTGCCCGTCAGGAGCCATCATGCAAAATAGCTCCAATGTGCGGTGTATTGTCACCAGGTAACCACATTTACAAAAAAAAAAAAAAAGCAAGAAGAAGAAGAAGCTCGGAGAAAGCAGCCGCGGAAGGCTGGCTCATCGGCTCCCGTGGCGTCGACAGGTCCCACGTGATTTTCCTATTTATTTATTTCTTCTCAGCCCATGTGCTGCCTCTACCAGCTTGAGCCAAGACCATCTAGATAGAGAAAACCTGCTTACACGTCGACGTGACGTAACAACTAAGATTGAACCAATCAGAATCGTGTTTTCAACGGCCGTAGCCAATCACGAACATGCGTTTAGCTGTCGTAGCCATGGAGACGAGCCACCGTCAGCCGCATGGGCAGCCACTGCCGTCTGCGAGTTGTGAACGGCCCCGCGTACTAAATGGTGAAAAGAATAGAGTGCAAAAGATCCCCATATTTTTCTCAAAACTGATTTTCGTGTTGACCTTTTTGCGAAGTTAGCTGCAACCACTTGCGAGTTTTTGAATTCGTGGAATTGCGAATCGCGGTAGCAAACGAATCCTGACTTTGTGTCCACGTAGCAAAGGAGGGAGAGAAGCCATTAAGCAGGCCTTCGGTATCTAGGTGGCGTTGCTCGAGCTACGCCGGCCCCGTCACGAGTCACATGATCGGCCCTGACAGGTGACCTCACGGCGGACCCTCCTCTTTCCATCGTTCTCCAACACTCTCTTCCCAAGAGTGAAGGATTTTTGTAGGTGCGCGGAACCCTCTCGCGCTCCCTGTAGGTCACCTGAGATCGTCTTTCTGTGGCAGGAGAGCATTTTTATTTGTGGCAGAACATGCTGCAGCTAAAAATATGTGCCACCATCTCAATGCTCCTTTAAAGAGAGCTAGCAAGTAAATATTCGGGGACACTCATCAGGGCGTGGCTCGACGGATGTCCCCTTGGCACCATAATGCTACAAAATAACATGCATGAGCCTCGTATTGTCAAGAGTTGCCCAAAGGGACGCCGAAAAGATGAAAATGAGAATCCTTACAGTAATAGGCGGGATTGCAGTTGCCAGCGTTCGTTGACGAGAAGTTGTAGTGTGGAACACATTCCTGACTCGAACTGCAGTCGGATTTCTGAATGTATCGATAATGAAAATAAATTAGGGAATAAATTCAGCCGAAAATGAGTCAGCAACTTACAGAGGTGCATGTCGTTAAGGCTGATACACCCGCCGCTGAATACCCTGCAAGAAAGGAGATAATATAGAGGCAGTTGAATTGTGAGTTGCTGCGACACACTGACTATACGAAGCTGGAAATATTATGACTTTCGTATTGGTCCACCGAAAAGTTGTGCTTATGATTCACAGTTCAGCTGTCTACCAATTATAGACCCCCTCTCCACGATTTTTGCATGACCTCGTGCTCTCCAAGGACAACTTCTAAAAATTACCTGGAGGGCAAACTTGCCACAAAAAAAAAAAAAGAAAAACATGAAGAAAACACAGATGTTCAATACTGGGATATTCTACGAGACGCCGCTCTCACGCACATGTAGGGCAATGTGGGAACACGGTAAGGAATAACCTGCCAGTACTGCGCACATCAGAATTTCTGAATGTGAAACTTTATTCCAAAATACTAAAGTGGTGGGGGCTCACAAAAAAGTATGAAATGATGCAGGCAAGCTTGATAAAGGGAAGGAACGTGTTATGGTCAATTCCGCTGGTGCTATTAATACAGCTAAGTGTAGAACATGTCAGTGGGTGATCGAAACGTCCGTGCACCGAAACGGCGGAACACCGAAATGTCCGCACCGAAATGTCCTAGACCCAGGTACGGGTACTTAATGCGAGTGGGAAAGCCTCGGCGGTCTTCCTGTGGATTCGTGGGTGCATCAACGTAGATGGGTATAGCATTTGGGATGGCTGTGTGTGCGACAGCTGATATGTGATATCTTTCCTCGTCTGTGCATGTGTGCTTGTGTGTGCCCTGACACATATACAATAATATAAATGTCATACTACTGTGCGCAAGTGACGTATGCTGTAGGTTCGACGGTCTCTTCATGAAATAATGCGACGGACATGACGGAAAGCACGTTAGCTCGGTTCTCGAGTGTTTGTGCGCTGAACTGAACTATTATTTTTGTGAAACAACTTCAATGTATTGCAGTTGTAGCGAGATAGTTTCCTTGGTTTTGTCGCATATTGTGTTTGCTTCGTCTACTTTCTCTTTTCGCCAAGTGGTGTAAGCCCCGCTTTGACCATTGCGGCCTCCCTAAGGCATATGTGTCAGTTTTGGAAACAATAAGGTATACTAATATTGTTACATGTGACACATTGTAGTATACTGCAGCCACCTTCACCGTTTGTCTGATAATTTGCACGGTTACTACTTTAATATTATTTGAATAACTTTTATCTGATACTGTACCATCAAAGAGGACAGGAATCCATTATGGTTTAGAATTATTTTTCCTTTGCAATGTTCCCACACTAATCTTGGTGACAAGTTCCCCTCATTAAATTCCTGAATTTTTGAGTTGTATTTCACACTGCTTACAGCGTAATGTGGAGAATGAGAAAATGTATGCTTCTCATGTTTTCAGCATCCTCTACAGCAACTGCTCTTGAGCTAAAAACCCAGAAACTGCACATGAAAAAAAAAAAAAAATAGAACAGACGACACAGAAAACGGACACGACAAAATGATTGGTACTGTGTTAACTGTAAATTTGCGTGTGTGTGTCTGTCTGGTTCTGCATTTTCGTGAACATGTGCCATGTTGCCGGCACCCTTGCCCTCTTGTCACAAAAACAGCCTCAGACATAAAAATGCAGACAAAAAAGTAGAGAATTCCAACTTAACATAACAAGAAAGAACAAAGATGGGGACACAGGAACACTCCCCGAACAATACTCCCATCTCCTTAAACAGCGACCGGTTGTGCAATCTCTCATTCAGTTTGGCACTGATGATGTCCGTCGCATGACGGACGAAACGTCTGAGTAAACCTTGTTATTTTGTTATGTTTAGTCGGAGTTCTCTACTTTTTTGTCTAGTTATGTCGTCTCCCGGCTTTTGGAGTATTTTTGCATAAAGATGCAGGTTGTGAGAGGCACATAAACACTGCTTACATTGCTAACCTGTCTATCACAAGGTATGTGAAAGAATTGCCAAATTAAAATTCAATAATACAAAAATGAGGCTGAAATACATAACTCCAATAGAAGGGAGAGTAAACATTGGAATAACAGGTAAATGTAAAGCACTGAAGTGTTGGCATTCTTCTGATGTGTATGATATACTTCTCTATTTAACCCATGACATATATGTTGTCAAACATTGTAACTTCTTGCATTCAACATCAAGGTGCAATACCTATTCCATCTAAGCGACTCGTTTTTACACCGACACATGGCACACCATTTTGGCACAAAGATTCGATACCCCTGCTTGTTGGATATATCAAGCAAATACTGTGCCAAAATTGTGTTACCTATATGACATGCTGCATCTGCTGAGATATGTTACGGGAGAGAAAGACTCGGTCTCTGTTCCGAGCTACAGACTGCGCGTGACCGACACTGTCGGTAGACGAGGATCGCTCGCTCTCGATCGACATTTTGGGAACGACCCATGCAACTTTTGATATTCCGGCGTGCTTGAATCGCGAGGTGCACCGCACGAGCAAGCGAGTTGTTTGCAACCGATGGCACGTGATGCGTGATGTCACGTAACGACGGCACCATGTATTTGGTATTTCATTGCCTTCTAAACGTGTCGCTTGTGAACGACGCTATCGGCTGTGTCTCGGTGCACGAGCGACTGCTCGGACCCAGTCGTTTGGCCTGTCGATTAGCCGAGAGCATTAAACGGAGATGGCTGCAAGTTACTTCGCGTGGCTGCTACTAAGGCCAACGCGGTCGGGACCTATGTACAGGTCGACCTGCCTTCATCGCTCTGTGAGGCAGAAGCGGCCTCGGGCGGTACCATATAAATGACCGTTGATGCGGACTCCGAGGCCGGCGGTGCCCGTATCCCGAGTCTCCTGCATGCCGGTCGTAGCCACTTGTCCTATCACAGAGGCGAGCCGCTCCTCCAGCTCAGAAAGCGATTCTTTCGGAGGAAGGACCTCCTCCCGTCCCCCGCGTGTGGTGTGAGATGGGAGCTGCCTTGGCTTTGGTGGCGCTTTTCCAGTCGGTCCACGTCTAAAAGTTCCCATTGAACAAAACTTCAATCAAGCAGTCGGATATTGCAGTCGTCACTGCTGCCGCGAATTTTGAGATTTTTGTTGGTCCTTCGCATATGATACTAATTTACGCACCTTTCTCCACCTCTCGACGGGTTTCACTGCACCACCGCTGGCGTTCAAACGTGCAGCCAGCTCGCACCACTCCCTATTTCTGTCTTGCGATGTGTAGCCAGCGGACGGCCCACCAGTAAAGAGATTACGGTGCTTACCCACATAGTCGAGCACAGTGATGGGCAAAGTACCTCAAAATTATACTTAAGGTAAAGTACCAAGTACCTGGCGTCATTAGTACTTCAAGTACAGTACAAAGTACCCAATTCCAAATGTACTTCAAGTAAAGTACAAAGTACTACTCAAAGTACTTCAAGTATTCATCAAGTACATTGCGAATTTAATTTGTACCACTTTGCATTTCAGTGTTTAGTATCTGTGTCTTGCTTTTTTTGCAAAACTATAGCGAGCATTCTTGACAAATGCTCTAAAGCCTGCTAAATCGTGAATATGAACTTAAAAAAGGATGAAGCACAATGTAAGCCATCATTTTTATACGACTGTGATCTGCAGCAATGTAATCTATGTGACCAATTAAAAAAATGTAAAATGTAAAAATTAAAACATGTGTGTCTTTCAGATTGTTCATCTTGTCATGCAATCACACATTGTGATATAAAATGATTCTTAATTGCCAATGAAGGAAACAATATAAAAAAAGCATAGAACCCTGCATTGGGAGAACTGAAATGACAATTGCCCAAGTCATTGTGCTGTCGGTTGCAATGTCATAATGTGTGCGTTCCATTCGTTTTACATAATCATAGAAGCGTTGATACTTTTTCAACATCTCAAGCCTCTCAACAATAAATCTGCTTCAACAAATATGCTCTTTAACAGCACAAAAATCCTATTTGGTAAAATGTCAGACTGGACTCTTGGTACTGCTCCCACTAAAAGCACTAAAATGACGGCAAGAATACGAAAACACACAGATAGCGCGCTATCTGTGTGTTCTCGTTTTCTTGTTGTCATGTTAGCGCTTTTAGTAGGGTGCATTTTTGATACTCTTTTGTGATTTTTTGTCTGGAGTCCAAGTTTGGGTACTTGAGTACTTGATGGGAAAGTACTCGGAAAAAAGTACTTTAAGTACAGTACAAAGTACACGATTTAAAATGTACTGAAAGTAAAGTACAAGTACACAGAAATGTACTTAAAGTACTACTTGAGTACTTGGTACTTCAAGTACTGCCCATCACTGGTCGAGCATAATGTGAAACTGCTCCAAGGTGGGATGTGACCGGTGAATCCATCGCAGATAGAGGAAATTATGCGAAAAGAAGAAGCACACCTTTTCTTTTTTTTCTTTTTTTTTTCGTCGTCTTTTATTGCCTATATTTGCTTTTATTTCAACTGCACAAAGTGATATTTGCAAACGCGCTCGCGCAATCGCTTTGTCGTCGTCACCTGCGATGCACGTGACAGTGACGTTGAACACGTCGACGGGCTGAACGATGGTAAATAACCCAAGCGCGCGATCGTTACACGTAACCCGAAATACCAAAAGTGGCAGGTATCGTTCCCGCCGCCTCGATCGCTTCGCCTACCGACACCGTCGGTGGTCCGGAACTACATGTTGTAGATGCTCAACGGATTGGGAAGTTGTCAGTGGTTCCTTTGCCTTGGCCTTTCGCACCTCCGACTGCTTTTCACTGCATGTATTCACTGTCAGCCGTGCAAAAATTTGCTAGAGCGGGAAGCCGCTATAGAACGTATTAAAAAAAAAAAGAAGCATTACACAGGCTGCTAGCTTATGAGGGTCGGAACCTGCCTGGCGGCAGTCGTCTTCTGGTAGTTCGTGTTAAAAGTTGCTTTTTTTCACGTTCCCTTCTGCTGAGCTCTCCCCGCTGAACGAGCGTGCGCATCGGTCAAACGACAGGATCGTTCACGCGCGGCTCGTCTGGAAGCAAAGGGTACTAAATTCTCGGCGCCGTCGTTCGATGTCATCACACACCACGTGCTGTCGCTTGCAAACGACTCGATTGCGCGAGCGACGCACCCCGGAATAGTTCGCAGTGTTTATGATTGATGTAGGCCATGGCAACTACAGATAAACTTTGCAGATGTGCAATGTTTTCTTTTGTGAACAAGACTAACCTAAATATATTCCCTTGTAATTTTTGTCCTACTATTAATTGGGTTTAGGGTTTCTGGTATTTAGGTGTGCCCCTCTCTTCCGATCTTTAGCGGAAATTACACATTAGTTACGTGTCTTCTGAGGCTCGTAAAAAAATTGTCGTCTTTAAGTGCACACGAAAGCTACCTTTCGCAGACACTACGCTGCTGGCATACCCCATACTGGCAAAACCCTTGTACAAAGTACCTTGGAAACGGTTTGGAAATGTTTCAGTTGAAGGCTATTAGGTTTATCACTAAACAGTATGCTGAGGGTCAGCTTAGAGGATTCATACTTTGTCCTCCCAGGATCCTCTTCACTAGGCTGTGCACATCACCTGGATATTGTGCCCTCTGTTCAGGTATCAACGTTTTTAAGTACAGCTTTTTGCCTTCTACAATTGCCAAACAGAATGCTACTGGTAGTGGAAAAAGGGACATCGTACTTTGAACAAATCTTTGCAGACTGTTTGCTACTGCCATAGCCATGATAATGGCTGCAGTATGTATAAATAAGTTTGTAAGAGGCTGAACGAACAAGCAACACATATTGTCATATTGTGGTTTGGGTATGGTGAATGGGCGCGAAATAAGTACTGTTTCCCAAATTGTGTGTTGAGTCTCCCCCAGGACAGCTGCAGAAGTAGCACAGGAAACACAGAGAGCTTAAGAAAATGGATATAACTGCACAGTGGTATATGGGCTTTATATCCTGCTGCATCAATAGATCTCTTCTGGGGTTGTAAACAAATAACATCATACTGTTCAACAGCGCCACAAATTTGGTACAGTTGAGCTACGCTCAAATCTAGAGGCGGACAAGGTCGCACATCAAAGGCATGCTCTTAAGGGGATTACAGTGGTCTCTGAATGGGCACGCGACTTTCGGTCCTACTTTTCTTTCAAGAGGAGGCAGCAAACAAGTGCCCATTCGTGGAACCCAGCCCTCCCCTACCGATTTGTTTCGGTTTCAGTCTGTCTACCAACGTAATGATGACATTTATATTATATTGAGTTTTTTAAGTGCTGTCCGGAACATGTATGTAAGTATGTATAAATAGTTATGCCAATAAATTATTTATTATTAACCGCTTTTGTAGTTTGAATCTCTTGAAAAACCATTGCACGGCACCAGAACACAAAGGCAACATTATGACTCTCATTAAACTCTCTGCTTCACTACAGGAGTTATTATTACTGAAACATTCACCACATCACCGATTGAAAAAAGAAGTGTGTGTGAAGTTCAAGAATTGGCAGCCCTTGATCTTGATTCAGTTAACTAGAGTTGGTGAAACCGGGCCTACACTCTTAAACCCGTACCTTTTATTGTAACTTTTAGAAACATGTAACTTCTATATAGACGTAGATTTCGAGATTTCTTATAGGTTACACCACTGTAACGTATATTTAGAGGTTAAAAGCGACCAAGGTCATGTCTTTACAACACGAATAGAAGTTACATCTCGGAAAAAACAAAAACAGCTTGTTGTAACTTATAAATGTACCCTCTACTCCGACACTGTACCTTCTAAGCGAAATCTCCAATGATAATTTCTTTGTTAGTTTCTTATCGTTTGTTTTCCTTCTGTTTTTCAGCATAATGCCACGTTTCAGCCTCCCATTCGAGACGACAGTTGCGAATCTACGCTGTTATTTTTTATGTGTTTCAGCGTCATCTATACGTCGACTACATGTTATCAATGCGGTATGAACACAGATTATAAGTTCGCAGTCTGGAATACTGATAGTATGTTTCTTTCTAAAGGGTGGAAAACCATTGTCAATGCCGCAACCACCAAGATTTCCGATTTCGCTGCGTAGCCGAGCGTGGTCTAGGTCTATCCACACTGAGAGCGGTTTCCTTGAAACGCTTAACGCTCGTCGTCCGTCCGTTAACAAGTGTAACCTGTTTTAATCAGTTTTTTTCCTCGCGTTTATCATAGTATCGTCAGGAACAACGGAAAAGCTAGATGTCGCTTGCAAACAAGGATATTTTCGGTGTTCTCAGGGGAAAGTGTAGTGAGTGCGAAGATTGCAAAGAATATATAACCGAAAACGAACGTCACCAGCGCAGCACTAATTCACACACTTCATACACTGGGTAAGTGTACATTTTGTGGTAGGTGCGTGCGTTATTTTGATAGCAAGAGCTCTTAGCGCATGTTTGTTGTGATTATGGCAAGCGTTTTGCGGTCCTGCATATGAACGCCACTAACGCTTGCTACTTTTCAGCTCTAACCGGCGTGCATTTTGCGAGCTGCGGATATATGCATCGAGATATATAATTCGCAGCTTCCTACTTGTTGTATTCTTACGATATTCTAAGACTCAATCGCGGAGTGAACGCCTTCCCGCATTTATGCTGCTTTATAGCTTGTGCTTTGTACGGATTTGAATAGTTCCGTAAATGTTACTCTCATTGCCCAAACTTTTGTTCCCAGGATCCCACATGCAGGTTCACATACCGTCACCAGCGCAATGCAGTACCTCACAAACTCGTCCCAGAGCGCCTCCAACGTTGATAACGCAGTAATGTAGTGACTCCTGCGTTACTGTACACTCATATTTCTCAAAGTTGTGTGCGTTTTATGTAATACTGTATTGCCATTTGCGCTCTCCTCTGCAACACGAATGTGGAATAAATTTTTTTCTGCTGCAATTCTCCATTTCGTTGGGTCTGTTCATCTTAGCAAACATTGGTCAGTTGTTTTGACTCGCTGGCTTCTTCGCACTTTTATGCATTGCTTCTCACTTAGAAGATAGTTCTTTTTTCCACATACATGGTAAAGCGACCATGGTTTCTCCTCACATCAGAATCGCACTTGTGCACAATGTGTCACCTCTCGACAGACTTCTGTTTTTGTAGTGTACATATGTTCAAGATCTCCTTTTCTGCTGGTACATTTTGGTACCTTGGTGTGTTCTGTAAAGGTCTGTCCATATCCCACGCACTGGGTGTTTGTTTTTATTCGCATCACACCAGCGCTCATTTGACAGGTGGGTTATGTTAATTTTCGCAAATTAACCCATCCGTAGTTACAAACATTTCCGACATTTCCTGACGCATGTGTTTGTAACTACGGATCGATTAATTAGCAAAAATTCACATAACCCACCTGCCAAATGAGCGCTACTCTGTTGCGAATAAAAATAAACATCCTGTATAAAAAGCCGCACGTTGGCGTAACCTTTACGGGCAGGTGCTGGATTGAAGGCCGTAACCTCTAATTAGTGGGTTTCCTTGTAACTTTTATAAAAGGTACTGCTCAGAGGGTACCTGGTAGCTTCTGAAATAGAGGGTAAAATATTGCGATTTTTTACCCTTTACTAAAGGGTACCGAGTTAAGAGTGTACGGAAGTCACCGAAACATTCATCACATCACCAACCAAAGTTTTTAAAAAGAATCGAGTGCTAGCATGAAGGTCTGGCAATTGTGAGTTGCATTTAACTACTGCCTATCTTCCTCTGCATGGTACTAAAAATTGTCATCATTCAAAGTGCTCATCCTCTTGGCCCAGATCCTGTAACAGATTTATCAGCCATTTGTGTTCCTATTTGTGGTACTGTGGCAAACTAGCCACTACACCCACATACCAGCATTCCTAGGTTTCACAGAACACGTAGTTATTATAAGAGTGTTTTAAACCACCTCGTACAAGTTGCAGGTGCTGTTTAAGAAAGTTATAAGAAATGGGGTTAATCGTTCCAACATCAACTTTATTTTGAGATGGACAGGGCGTTTCATCGCCACAGTCAACACTCTACCCAATAGATGCTGCTAGTGTGAGGAAGGAATTAATGTCCCATGGAGTCCAAAATTGTCAAAATGGGAGAGAGAAAAGAGCTTTGAAAGCTGCTGCAAACGCTGAGGAAAGAGCTTTGAAGGCAGGCATTCGTGGGCTCGATTTAGCCATAGGCCAAGCAATTTTAGAGGGAGGGTAGGAGTCTAGATTATTAAGATATCCGAAAATGGCAGCTTGGAAAGCTCGGTAGTGTGGGCAATGACGAAGAATATGCTCTGGGTCTTCCTTCTACAGCACTGCAGTGACAGCATCAGAGACAGTCAACTTCCCTTGGGTGGTAATGCCACTGAGCTGTAAATGCCCCATTGAGTCACACTCCAAGTGTCACAGTGCACCATCTTGGTGAGAAGTGTTTTGTGGCATCCAGAAACCAAGCTCTGGGTCAAAATTTCTGAGTATAGACGAGAGGGAAATGTCAGTTGTCCATTCACAGGAAGACAATTTGTACAATCCATTGGTCTGTTGGTCAACGAGGTCTGCTTTCTCCATGACCAGTAACAGTCCTTTGCGATCTTTCACTGTGATCTAATTAAACACCTGCCTCCTACGACGGTGTTCCCGGCACAGTTTTACGTTGCTGAACCACTTTTCGCGGCTCTTATCAAAGATAACATTAGCGGTTCTTCGTATAGGCGGAGGCCGAGGAAAGCAAGAGACGTTTACATAATGTTTACGTTATTGCCGTCGTGACAAATGGTTGACACAGCAGTTTTGCGGTACGTTTTATATGTTGCTCATCCTGGACATTTTTCTCTACCCGATTTCATGTCCACAGCAACTACGACTGCATCAATGTCACTTTACCCATGAATTCCTTCATGAGTTGCACACCAGTTAGCACACCAAGTCGTTACACGTCTGAAAAATACCTGAAGAAATCGCCAGAAGAAACATATGCTTTATTAGAGCTTGCAGCGATTATCCTTTTTATCCGCAACACCATACGATACACACGGCTCCGTCGTTACTCCACTTTGTGAGATAGCCTCGTTCCCAATGGTAGCCGAACGGGCGAACCGCTGAAGCGTTGTTTTCGTAGTATTCACACGCGTAGTTATTTACGCCTATAACTTAATTAAATTAATGAATAATTGAGAGATATTCTGAATTCGACACAGAATTGCATAAGGACTCGCTATTCTGCAGCGTGACCCGCTTCCACACTGACTTTCTCACGTGAAATCATGCTTAAGGCGGTGCATCACCGCCAACGCTCTATGGGAATCCCCATACATTTTTCAACTCCCGTAGCGCCGCGAAAATTTGGTTGATCTCCGTACAACTACTTTTAAATGTAAGAGGTAATGTAAGAGGTAAAAATAAGAGGTAATGTAAATTATTTTGACGGCGTCGGTTTCAGCCGGTTTCAGTCGGTTTCAGAAGGTTGGATTTCTTAGCGTGGATTTCAAAAGTTTTATTATTACGAGTTGGCAACAGGATACACCCCCACATCAGGCTATCCTGGCTGACTAACGGCAAATGCGCCGAATTATGCACTGTTTATGCATTTCTGTAGGAAATATGCATTTTATGCGAATTGTGCATTAACGCGCAATATATGCATTTAAGGGCAACCTCCATGGAGCGAATTTTTGCAACGAAGTTCGCGCGGCAGACTGCCACGCGCGTTCCGCCGCCAGTTGTTCGCCGGCACCAGCTCCATGGAGCGAAAAACCAGCGGACGGCGTCGGGAAGTCATGCTGTGATGTCACTGTTGCCAGGGTATAAGGTGAAAGCTTAGTGCAACTAAGCAACTTGCAATTTTGCAACTAAATCCAACAACTGTCTGGAAAGATGCGCCCAGTAACGTACCGAAAGGCATATTCACTACTGCGAAAGGAAAACATGTTTCTTGGCAGGGAATGCCTCACGTTCTAACGATGCAGTTGGCGAAACAGCGAGCAGACGACAGCATCCAGTTGCAAGAAGAGGACGATGACGACGATTCACGAGAGCAGACGACCACGTGCAGGCGATCTGGCTTAGATTCGTAGCGGAAGAGCACTTTGATTGGTTCATCTGCAGTTGACGCTTCCGGAATCGCGGACGCTGGGCGAAAATATCTGGCATGGGCAGATCGGCGGCGGACCCTGACATTTTTGACGCCACGCGCTGGGCGTCCGACGCTGAGCGAAGTTCGCAGCTTTTTCGCTGTACATTCGCTCCATGGAGGTTGCCCTTTATATGCAACATAAAATCATCGTAATCGGCCCCAAACAGGGATCAAAAGCCGTCTTTCGTTGCCCACGTGCAGGACCATATCGACAAAGAAAAAAAAAATGTGCATTTGCATGAAAATCCGCGCTCTAGCTGATCAGTGTAGAGAACTGCACGGGCTCGGGCTTACCCGAAAGCCCGTACCCAGCTCGGCCCGTCGGCCGGGTAAAGCCTTCTTTTTACGGACCTGGGCTGGAATCGGGCTTAACCACAATGCCTCTGTTACGCCACTGTTAGTTAGCCGCGATCAACTTTTATAGCGCGCGACACTGGGCCGGGCCTGTACCCTGTAAATGTCTCGGGCTCGGGACGGGCCTATACCGCAGGACCTAGAAATTATTCGGACTTGGGCCAGGTATGGAGCCGCCGAGCCTAGCTCGGGCCTAAGAATGCGGCCCGTGCAGTGCTCTAGATCAGCGCATAAGCGACAGAAGACGCAATGGAACGGCCAACGAAACGCTATGCACGTTGCACAAAAAAGCTAATGTTTTCTGCGCTACAACGACCAGATAATTCGCCACTACTTTTCCATTTGTGAACTTTACGGAAGTGGTGATAGGCTTTCCTCAGAACGAAAGATACACTTCAGGGTCATGCAAATTGTTGAGAAGGGGTATGTAAACAGTGTTGAATTGTAAAGAACTCATAGAGGTAGTGGTCACTCTTTGTCCTCGTGCCTGTTGGTTTGTTTGTAAGAGATTGAAGAGAGGTCGGATCGTCTCAGCCGTCGCCGTGCTTCCGTTAGATCAACTATAGTTTTGAAACATAAGAAATGCTTACGAAAGGCTTTATGAAGGCTTTATTAGGCTTATGAAACACATGAAAGGCTCTCAAGATTTTTCATTTACAAGGTTCTGCTGTATTTAAGCAGAAAGGAACTTTTGCCTCCTCGTTGTCTGTCCTAACGAAGTCATAGTGAAGCATTTCTCCCCCGTTTGCCTGGTTAGTGAAGCCTCCCAAATTTCGCTTTCGCTCGGTATTTGGTATCGAGCTCTTATCACAGTCCTGTTAAAAGCACTTTGGCATGCAGCTTCGCGGCTGAGTCGTTTATATACCATTTTTTGTGTTCATTGGGGTTGGCGTCTACAGAACTACCCGTGCGATGTACACATGGGTCCTCCAGCAGGGCAACGGGATGTCGTAAATAAACCCAATGGAGCAAGGGACGCCCGCACTTCATGGTTGATGCCGCAGTCATCCACCGTTATTCTCAGCCCCCTTTTTATTAACCTTTTGAAGCAGATAGTTTAATTTTCTATTACCGCCGCACATTATGCTTATGGACGAACAGATATCTCCTACCAAAAATCCACGAAACGGGTTTCCCGACATTTCGGAGCCGACTTGGCCCCTTCTTCTGGGTGAATAAATTGGGTAGGAGTAGCTTATTTTATACTGTAGGTGGTGAAATCGGGACCACTTGCGGGCGTTGACTATGGATGACGTGTCACAGGCCGTTGACGTAAGCCGTAGGTTGTTATTTAACTTCCCAACCATACACACCTGTGTCAAACATGTTCACATTCAAGTTCACTACGCTTATGTTATGTTTACACACGTTTGTCTAAGGATGGTGCGGTGAAATTATGCACTTAGGGGATGACAATGTCTGTGCCTTTGCTAACCCCTTTTTCCCAGTTTTTCCTCTCATACAGAAACTTAATGAGCTTTCAACATATATTTCCCCAAAAATCATTTCCATACTTGGCGGTCAATCACCTATACCTATAACTGAATTTGAAAGCTACACAAAACACACACACACGCATAACTTTATGACCTAGTTACTGCGGATTTAATTACGGCTTACGCCACACTCCATTGAACAATCTTGAAAATATTGGAAGAGAACGGCATAACACACGTTTTGCAGCTTTGGTCCTATTTCCCACACAAACGGCTGCCCCTACGAATCATGGCACGCGGTCGAGAAACTATTCTTTCCCCTTCAATTCCTTTAAATGTCAAGTGGAGCTAAGAGGCCACCAGCCTGTAAAGAGACACTAACTGATTTTGAACTTAGCATCCATCTTTGAGATACCCAAATAATCGCCCACGTACGGAGCTCCTTTTTTTCTATACCCGTTTGAATATCTTTCACCGTCCTCTCTACTGTTGCTGAGACGAGACAACTCAACACAGGAGAAATCTTGGAGCCTATGCGTACCCGTATCCCTATTCCATATGGCATAGGGATACGGGTGTATCTTTTATCACTTTTATCGTGAACATTGCAATATACCAACAGGCTCAATAGACTGTTTAAACTAAACATATCGTTGCTTTCTTGAAAGACTACGATTTCCTGCTGCGATCATCCAGAAACTGTGGCGAAGAAATGGTCTAAGAATCATTTCATGTAGCAAGTGTGTAACGCTTGTCTCATCCGATAGAAGAAACAAAATTCATGTCTATGAGCACCCAAAAAATAAAATGTGTGAATTACCGTTCCAAAACACCAAATACGTGTTTCTCCGGAACCAGTCTGTAAATCCGTATTTTGTTCGTTTTTCCACAACAAATGGAATCCTAGCTCAGTCAAATTCGAACGTTGAGGATGACATATAACAGAGTAAAATATTCGTACTGCCGAGTGAGGTGTTCTTGTGGGGGGTGATAAGCAAGTTGAAAGCGAAATTTTGTCGAAAAACTCATCACGTAAATCCATAACTTAAAAACCCGAGACTAGGGGACAAAAAAACGACAAACACAGACAGTCTGTGTTTGTCATTTTTTTGTCCCCTAGTCTCGGGTTTTTAAGTTATGGATCTATACCAACAGCTCGCTTGCTACCTCTGTATCCTCTCGTTATCATCACGTAATACCACCCAGTTCATAGTATGACCTCAGAGAAACCACTAAGATCTCAATGCTAAAATACCCCATTTATTATCTCCAAAATAAAATTGTTAACAAAAGAAAACGTATACTTACCTCCCACTGCAATGCATACAAGTGTCAAGAAAAGCATTGTGGTACACCAGTAAGTGTTCACCAGAGATCTCTAGAACCCCCTCCCCCCCTGTAGCGTATTTAAAGGGAGAATCTCGCCGCGCAGAATCACGGGAAGGATGGCTCGTGCCAAATCTGTTCGTGGAACCTTCAGGCTTTGTTTCGGTTCCCAAGAACTCATTGGTTATGCGTGACGCATGTTTGATGACAACGTCGTATGCAAACGGACGGCAACAGAACATAACAAGTCCTATCGACACGTGCCTGTTATTTCGTGTGCTTCAACAGGAAAGTTTTTGTGCAATCAAGTGTATCAAGCAGAGCGTGAAGAAATGACCGTGTGCGCGTAAAAGCTTTGCGTACAGGGTTTTCACATAAGCGCAATCAACGTATTTTTCCACACAGCGTAGTATAGTGTGAAACATGAAACCTCCGTGTTAGTCACAGCCCTGCCAGATGTAGCAATTCTCAGGGCCGGCTCTAGGTATGTGCTACTGGTGAAGTCGCATCGGACCCCGCGCTTCGTGCAACATCGTGAAAGAAAGCGTGAGTCCAATGCGAAATGCAATGCTGTCGAACGAAAAAGAAATACCAGGATCTGTTCGCTTATCAGACATTATTTCCGAGTTTGCCAGAAAGAAGATGAAAAACAGTTCGTAACTATGTGGCAGTTTTGGGAAAAGTTACTATGAAAATAACGAAGTTACAGCTACAGTTACTCGAGAAAAAACGTAACTAAGTTACAGTTGCAATTATATCACGAAAAAAGTAACTCGTTAAGCTACATTTAGTAGCTACAGTTAGTAGTTGCAGTTCCTTTGCGGATTTTACAAACATACATGGCACCAACAGTCTTTATTGTTTAAGCTTAGGTTATGTACAATGTGCTATTTATACATATTACACTTGAGAAGCAACTGGTGTTCCAAGTTCACGTCACTGAGTTTGCCTCGTTGAATTGCGAAAACATATCTGCCCACGCTAAACAGCCACTCAACCGGGGCACTAGATGGGATACCATTGTCATCTTTCAGAACTATTTTTCTAATTGGAGAATTACTGAAGGCAGTTAGGGTACTGCGCTTCCTTTTCTTCCACCTGTCGGACTCTTCGGTTCCAGCTAGGGTTGCCACCTTTCGGAGCGAAAAATACCGGCTGAGGGGCGGAGGTGGAATAGAGGGAAAGGAGGAAAGACTAGTGGGAAAGAGAAAGTCGGTGAGGAACGTTCTAGCTGGCTCGACACAACACCAGCAGCTTTGCACAACCATTGCTCTTGTCCCCTCCGAACACAAGACGTTATGTATAACAATGATAACATTAATAACACTGAATAATCATAATGAACAACTAAGAAAGTGACTGGTGACTGCGGAGTTAGGTCTGTGCTCCAGATTTATTCAAGATGTAGTGGAATGTTGAAGGGAAAACCCCGTAACTGCCCTTATGAAAGGTCTTGAGCCAGAAATCCCGGAAAAGGCTGCCGGTATCACCTCCCTACCGGCAACCGGCAGAGCGCGCAAATAACCGCCTGGTGGCAACCCTAGTTACAGCAGATTCCGTGTGAATATAGAAGTCATCACCGTCGTGATCAGCGTCGTCAGACGTCGACACCATTAAAGACAGGGATCCGAACCAGTATTTTTTCGGTCCGGTTCCGGTTCAGGCATATTGGTTCGGTTCTGGTTTAGCTCCGCTGAAATTCGGCTCCGGGAGAAACGAAAAAAGAAAAAGCGGTCAGCGGGACACTTACAAGGATTGGAACCGTTACTTTTTACGGTCTTGGTTTAACTGGTTCATCGGCAGTAATAGGTCACCGGTAATTTCGTGCGGAAATGACGTCAGTGTCCTCGCTTCCGTCTCAAGGTGAGGTGCTTTGTGATCGCTGCGTGTTTAAAATTGGTTTCCCAGTCGCTTCAGAAGCAGTATGGGTGGCTGTTGTGAATGGCTGACTGTTCCCTTCAGGACTACAATGCCAGGTGTTGCTTTTTGCAGCCGTTATACTCAATGAAACTACACACGTGCGTGCTTATTGTCGGTAAATTGGTTTATGTACACACAGAGAAGAAGTGGTTCTGACAGCCGCGTTTTTACACTTTCTAAAGAGGCTTCTAGAGCCAGGCGCATCCACCTCCAGCACCCATAGCATGCTTCGTCTGCTAGTTTAGACCCGGAAGTCGACCATTTTCCCATGATTCTTAGAAAGTACCTGTCACCTATTCTGCAACATCAAAGCGAGTCTACCCTCACCGCAAACGGTTGTCAGAGAAATGTGTGAGATAACCGTTTCAGGAAGCGTCTACTGCTGCCTCGCCACGACCACTTGCTTCACAAGACCAAGTGTTCTCATGGAAATGCACAAAGTTTTGCATAGTTTCGGCTTCACTCTCTGCCTCTTCGTTGCACAATATGGTGAGGGCATACGAAGGGAGAAGCAGGGCTCTGATATTTTATTTTATTGCACTCTCGTGGCCGTGTGCTGAACACTTAAAGGGTCTCTGACCAGAACCTGGTCAATGTCTTTGTTTGTATGGATAACGAACCTATATGGTGCCCCCAGGTTACAACTGAAACGTTTCGTTTCTGCGGGGCCGCAAACTATTCCAAACAAGAAGCCGAAAAGCGGTTTCGATTTCTGCCCTCAACTCGTGCGATCAGCGCAAAACTCTAGCTATTATGCAGTGGTTTTCCCATGTGTATGACGTCAAACGCCCGCGACGTTTATTGGTGGAAAGTCCACACCGGAAGTTCGGGTGATTTCCGCAACTTCCGTATTGCTGGGTGCTTTTTCAATATGGACGCGGAAGCACAGCGGAGTCGAGAAGTCAGCTTTTCAGCTACCTTTCAGCAGCTGAGAGGCACCTGCTACGTGCAGCAGAGTTTGGAGGCCTTGCTTTTGATAGGTTGAGCCGCGAGTCGACTTCAGCATTAAGAGGAAGTTCCAACGACAGACTGTTAGATGAGCTTTCAGCATCCATCACGATGAAGCACATGAACAGTTTGTGTAAATTTCATGTTTGACGGCGCCGTGTAAAGGGGCCGGAGTGGTTCATTGCATAATAATGCCGAAAGAAGTCGAGTGCTTATGTTGCAAGGAGCTGCTCCTAAAGTAGCATATATTTAGAACTTCGAGGGCAGCACGAACCTAGCGCTCATATTCACAAGTAAGAAGCGTACGTGTCTCGTGCACAATCATGCTGGTTGGTTTCAATACAAAATAGTTTTTCTGAACTTTCCATTATTGTTCGTCACTTATTCAGAAAGACTGCAGCTGAATTAATACTCGGCGTCCTAGCTACTAGCTTTAGCTTTGTTCAAAGCTTGCGTGTCTCATACAGGAAATAGATACGTACACTACATACCAACAGTTCGTGAGATGGATGTTGCACAGACTTGAAAAAAAAAACAAGAGAATTGTTATACCAGTCTGCGCGGTGAACAGGATACGCAAAGCCTTTCCCATAGTAACTACTACATGCTTTAAATACCCAAGATACTAGGTGGAAGTACCCCCTACATGGGGTGCCCTTGCAATTTCAGCTGTAGACACATGTCGGTAATGATGCAACTATAATAATGACCCCCCCCTCCCCCCGAACTTTTTTCAACACTCCTCCATCCTTGGGATTCTGGATAAACCACTGTGCTGACCCCTGACACAAAGCACCATCTCATCAGCCTGCTCCGCCTAGTAAGAATTACATTGGGCTCTCAATTCCACCACACCACAAATCCAACCCTGTTCTGACGAATCCTTTTGTCCACCCATTCAGTCAATATGTCGTAAGTGTTGTTCGAAGTCTTACTGTCTGATAGCACCCAAATAGTATCGTTTAAGCACCTCAAGTATTTTAATGATCATTATGTGGAAGTAAATCACACTGTTATGCAGGTTACCCTGTGTGTGACCTCGGTTCCTGCTCTCAGTCCTCCAGAAGTGCTCACTACACAAGTTGACTATCGAAAACCTCAATCTTCCATGCATGATGTAAAACCCCAGTTCGCTTGCTTCCTAGCCATTTTTTTATTCTCAATTTTCCTTTTGTGTGCAAAGTGCACACCCAGTTCGAGTAGGATGTAGACCTTGAGGAACCAAGCTTTGTATCTTGGGCTGCTCAAATACTCAAATAGGCATGTTTTAGTCGAAGATGATGTAACATGAAATGTGGTTCATATAGTTTATTGTGGCACTCAGATAATATCTTCATAATATGTCTGCAGAGATTGCTCCAAAATAGCATATGTGATGCAGCGTTATACATTATTGGGCTTCTGGGAAAAATCATGATTCACCTGATACAGACGGCAGCCTTTGTAACGGTGTCTGACACATTTTTAGCAGCCACTGTTTTAAAATATGCATTAAAAATGCTCCAACTATGAAGGTATCACGAAGTTCTTCATTTCATTTGTTTACTTAAAGACCCTTGTGAAGGGACTTACATAAATGCGGGAGGTTTTTTATCCAAAAAAGACAAATACCAAAATGATGCAAACAAAATTCGTTCACTCACCACAAAGAAATTCATTCGATCTGAAAACGATCATAGCACTTGGAAATAAATGACGATACATTTTGTTCTGATGCTATGTGGGCAGGAATGTCATTCCAGTTTGACACCATCAGCTGGTGCGGAGAGTAGAGGAATTTTTTTGTTTGTGTAGGTGGGAGCAAGTACTTTGTGCGAGTCATCAAGTCTTGGAAGTAACTTGTGAGGATATTGACAGTAAGTGGGGTGGGGAGGAGTGTGACTGTGATATAACTTATGAAAGAATGCCAGGCCTGATACCTTTCATCTGGTAATCAAAGGAGTAAGAAAGAGTTTGGCTTTAATGGCTGAGACGCTGGAAAAAGGATGATAATCACGAGCAACAAACCGTGCGGTTCTGTACAAATTCTACTTTGTCGATTAAGAGATGTTGGGATGGGTTCCAGATTGCAGAGGCATATTCCACTTCTTTTGAACATGGCAGTTGATGTTCTGAGACTGGAACACATAGAAAAGGCAAATACATACAAAGCATCAAGTGCCTAAGAAATGAATGATGAAAGAAGGCAGTCACTGGAAAGGTTAGCCAGTAGTAGGACTTGAACCCACATCTTCTGTATTACCGATACAGGGCCCTTACCAATTGAGCTAAGCTAACATGCCTCTCCAGTGAGTTCCAAGGGTGCAGATGTACCCTAGGAATAGGTTTATGGGCAGGAGAACATTAGTCACTGTTATTATACAGGCATAGCTCTCTGTCAAGTATGATCACCGCAGAGCACATTTACAGGAACTCACAGGCACAAAACTTGCATAATAAATATGTAATAACCTCAAACAGCTATTATATATAATAACTGGGACATGGAACTCCAACAGCAGATGGTCTGGCAGTACAACACAGGTAATCTTGCCATCACTATATTTTTCCCAAAATGCTGAAAATAAATCGATAGAATTACTGCAGTGAACTGCTCAATTTTTCACCTCAGATATATTTTTAGCACTCTGTCTTTCATGTTTCAAAATATACATGCATCGAACCTGCAGGAGCTTGTGTGTGTAAGTAGAGTCACACATCTCATGTGCAACAGGCAGATCTAAGTTGTATTGAGATATGTCAGTTCCTTACGCGTGCTCACCACCTGTAGATTCCTTTAAAGGGAACAAAAAACTTTTGATTAGTAACAACTTCACGCTATATACCACATTTATAAAAGAAATTGGTCCCGTACCTGACGGACAACTGTCACGACCATTGCCAGATGTCTTCCTCTCCTGTTCCTTCCACTTCCATGAAGTCGTCACCCTAACATTGTTAAAAAAGCCATATAAATGCGATAACTGAGATATTACTACTACGAGCATACAGCAAATCACACACATAAATAAAATACACAATTGCACCGAGCTGTCCACATTTTCACACACACACAAAAAAAAAATACATAACAGAGTGGACTGTCTCTAATAACACTTCAACAAGTTTGTGTAACTCTGTTTTGAAACTGTACACAGGAAGGCCATTTCCAATCAGCTGAAAAAAATTGTTCGGAAGAGGAACAGTTTCTGCTGATTTTTGTAGTTGGTCCGTAGCAGTGGAACCTTGTAAGGTGGTACAGTGATAGATTTCATACCGTAATGGCAAGTGTTTGGGATGGCGCTAAAAGATCCTGAATTTGCAAGGCAATTTTGTGTAAATGTCTGATTTCCAAGTGAACGCTTTGTCTACTGTATTTTGCATGTCTTGAAGGAGCTGAGGGGCTGGATGGATGGATTGTAGTGGCACCCCTGCTGGGCCTCTTTGCAACGAGGGTCCAGCACATTGCACCTGTAGACAACCTGTAGACATGGTTGTCATATACCAGGCATTCTTTCTTTTTTTGTGCACTGCAATTTTATTGTAGTTGCCCTCTGTGGTGTTTCCCCAGATTAGACAACAATAGTACAGCTTGGGGTAAACTAAGGATTTCAACTGCATTGGTTTAGAATCCAGAACCCTTCTTTACTATGTGCAGTATGTTGCATATTATAAGGAAAACAAATAGAAGAAAACTTGTACCTGATCCCTGCCTTGTATTTCCAACATTTGGTTCCACATCTTGTCCAAGGAAGTCATGAACTACATTGGTGCACACTGCTGTGACAATTATAATGTTACATCTAGATGCTGAATACACAGCTTCATTTTACGTACTGTGAATGTTGCTTACTGCATTGGCATGGCTGCATTCAACAACACTCAGAATTGTACAGTAATCTTTTGATTTAGTGCGTAAACTTCAATTTGCTTTAATCCGTATTTTTCTTTGTTGCGTAAATGGTCTCCTAACATCTGCATGCCACAACGTAATTCTCACAAGGAGAGTAATCACTGTATAAATTATACAGAAGACACTAACCTCGTCACGTCCAGATGCAACAGTCTTGGAAGATAGATTCAAGGAAAGCACTGCGGACTGCTGTAGGCGGAGGTTCTTTGTACTCAAACTGAGGGGTCCGTCTCATAGTCTGCATTCTTCAAATACGATTGGCAAAATCCGCCGCGGTATTATCCTGCCGCTGCGGTTGAACGCGCAGTATCGTACGGAACTGAATGCACGCCGAGAAATCTCGCTTTGACGACACAACCGAGGCACGTTAAATGAAGTAAGGGCTGTACCTCGATAAATTGGTCGTTGTTCCAAAAGATATAAATAAAGAAAAACTTGGAAATACACACACTACGCTAACGCAGTGAAATAGCGCGCTGGGTCCCGAAAGTCGTCGTAGCTCGTAGCCTCGTAGCTCCTCTTTCCACGGAAGTCGCTAATTGGATTATCGCAGTTATAAAACAGGTCGTAGATTTCGAAGTATATATATACTTTTTATTTCCAGACATTGTGACAACAGTATATCGGCGTAAAAATGTTGGTTCTTGCTGAAAGTTGTTGTTGTAGTGCTCGATCACGTGACGGCATTCTGCGCGCTGATCGCATGGGCGATTGACGTCATCCCAGTGGGATGACCAGATGAGTTTTCTATATATGCGTACGTTTTCTTGGTTTGACGCTAGGTGTGCCAGCGTCGGCGTGAACCGCGATGTTCAAAATTCGAGTTTACGAAAACTACGAGGTGTTGAGGCATGCATTTTCGTATGTGAAGTTGCTTTTGTGTATTCTATCGGTAGCCACTGCGGAAAAGGCTCTACAGCTTCTGGTCAGAGACCCTTTAAAGCGAAGTACTGGAAGCCTTTTGGGAGAATCCGGTCAGGGCCTTCATTTGTTCCGGCAAAAAACTGGCACTACGGTCACAAACTTCTACACTCATATGGCATCGTACAAAAATAAATAATTAAGCTGTCAGTCGGTAGTACAATTATTTCACATCTGAATCGATTCCCGAACTGGTAACCGTATCAAATTATTTTCGGTTCAGTTCCGGTTGGATTCACGACAAGCCAAAAAATTGTTCGGGTTCGGTTTGGCTCGGGTTCGGTAGAAAATAACGTTTTTCCGGTTTTCAGTTTGGGTTCACTTCCGGTTCCGATCTTTGATTACAGATGGTGTGGCACCTCTTGCTGTTGTTCCAATAATCTGTACTTCTGGAGCAGGACCTCAGTAGCCCTGTCCCTTTGTGCTCCTTCCAACCATGTGAAACTGAATTCGGGAGTGAGATGTTGCAGCAATAATGAGATCTCTCCTCTCCCACTAATCGTCGAACCTACGTGTAAATGTAACAACAAGTTTTCACGTGCCTTCTTATAACGCTTCGAATCTCACCTCTTCTTCGGTGTTCGCAACAATGAATTCACCAAGGACATGCATGCAGCATCTGTGGGAGAGTGTCAAGGCGGCGGACAACGGAGTGAAGTGTTGGAAGTAAACCTTCCATGAACATGTATTCCTCACCACGTAAAATGTCCAGCGGACTTGCAACGGGTGTCATTGCCCTCAGGAAGAAATGCATGTCAAGATAATCATTGCCCTCTACAGTCAGTCACGTGAAAACTATTGTTACCTGGCAGTATTCCTTGATGAATTCCATATCGTCTGTACTCAGCCTTGGAAGACAGACGGCATCACACAGTGTGCCGAGCTTGCTCTCGCCTTCATTGTTGATGAACTCCATTGCGGCGTAGGTGCTGTTCCACCGCGTGGAATTAGGAACTGGGATATAACCTCCCAAGTTTTCCTTTTACGATTTCTGCTTCTTGCGCGGATTGCTTTTGCTTTTTCCAAAGGGATCTGCACTTAGTAAACGCTGATTGTGAGACCCTTCGGTACGAAGTGCTGTAGAGGGCTGCCTCAGCGTCTACACCAACGACCAAGTTCAAGGTGTGCGCAGCACATCGCTGGTGATACGGCAGGGTGATATTTTCATTCGATGGGTTTCCGTCAAGCATTTCCGTTATTTCCACCATTTCAGCGTTCTGCTCTTCTTCGCAAGGCGGGCTAGACTCGAAGGGAGTGCCGAAGACTCTGTGTCGAGCCGGAGAATATCGTACAATTTGAATAAATTGGAAGGGACACACACACATACACACATACAACAGAGGGAACAATAAAGAAATGTACGGAAAACAGAGCAAGTACAAGTGACGCAGGTGAAATTGTAAAGTGGTGCTTGCCACGCGATTTACCGCAACGCCTTAGAAGGAGACTTCGCAACTAAATGGATTTCAAGCTTGCGGTATTCCCACAACCATTTACACGAACTGAACACAGCTGTGAAATATCTCACTTGAAAACGAAGGTGGAATCATAAAAATGGCTTTTGAAATTTGAAAAAGTTTGGCTCCCACCGAGGGCCGATGGAAGTAGGGGAAGATGGGGCAAGATGACACAGAAATTTGCAATTGAATATGGAAGTTTTATTTTTCGTGTTTAAAAAAAAACTAGCCATAGGCACATTCTCAGAGGTCTAGATCTTCTGATCTGTAAATCAGAACGGACGGAGCCGGTTCTAAAATAAACGCAGAACAAGAAATTCAAAAATGCAGATTATTTCATCTTGCCAAAACCATCGGGTCAAGACGAGACATCGCATGGGGCAAGGTGAGACACGCCGTGGTAATCAACTATACAAATTTGTTTTTGCAATCCAAGCATCCACACAGCCTCCTTGTGACCACCGCCCACATAATGTGCTATAAAACCACACAGAACCCGATGTTATTTCCCTCCACCGTCCTTTGCAAACAAGGCACCGTTAGTGTGATGTGTAGCTGGTCCCTCGCTTTTGAGTGCGCTTCTGCTTTACTATAAATATCCTAGGAAACAGGAAAATGTGCTGGAAAATCCTAGGCAATATGCAGAAAACGGAATCTCTGAGGAACAAGCATAAAGCCACCTAATAGCTTACTTATCGGTTTCTAAATTACATTAAATTTAAATTGCATGACATTTAAATTACATTAAGCTGTCGCGTCTTGCCCCGTGCATATCATCGGATGCATTAATTTTTCAGTTAAACACCGAATAACCAAGAGTGCCAATATTTTGCGTATATGTAGATGAATGATGAAATCACCAATCCGGACAATTCTCAATTGCAATAAAGGGACATGCAGAGCCACCTATGAGTAAAGTTTCACCGAATGGAGCAACACGTCTTTGAGACGGGCGGCGTCGAGCAAAAAATGTCGCATCTTGCCCCACCTTACCCTATTTCTTCTTTCTTTCTCTGGTCGGCCAACGTCACCGTGCATTAGTCATCTCATTCCTGCGCTGTATCCTGACTCTCCGAAAAGCAGGTGACCGCTGTTTCTTTCTATCGGTGTCTGAGTGATCTGATACCGAATCTTCGTCCATTGTTTTGTTTTGGGAATGTAACACAGCGCATACGACCAACGTGTTATACTACTTGTCCGCTTCATGCAGGATGACGTAAAGTAGAGCTCTGCGCAGATGAGAATTTTTGCACCGCATCCGCGCACACGTTATCCGCGTCCGATCCGCATCCGCAGCATACACAACAGTTTACATCCGCATCCGAACCGCTGAGGAAAACGCACCATCCGCATCCGATCCGCACGTTTCGTAGGGCGCGTAAAGACCGCAGGAAGCATATGTTGGTATAATTTCGGATGCCTCCATGCTGTCACGGAAGGACTCACGACGACAAGCAAAGGTAAGCCTTTCAACAAACGCGATATGGAGAGACTTCTGCGACGCGTAGAACGCTACCCCGCCGGTTCTCGCGTGATTCGATATGGTAGAATGCCTCCTCTCCTGTCTTGGCCGAGCATGGTCAAAGGTGAACCCAAGCATGCGCTCGCTGACGGCGCGCAGTACAAATAAACTGCTGGTCGAAAAATTACAGCACGCGGTGCAACCGCATCCGATCCGCTACCGATCCGCTGCTTTCACACCCGCGTCCGACCGCATCCGACCTCGAGCCATCCGCATCCGATCCGCACACCGCAGGAAGTGCTAAATTTTCATCCGAATCCGCAAGTACCTTGGGGATATCCGCGGATATCCGCTTCCATCCGCGGATGGTGCAGGGCTCTAACGTAAAGCGTTGGCCCTTGGAGGGGAAAGTTTCTGCGACTCCTCTCCACGTTCCTGTTTCAGTTTGATTGGTCACTTATTTGAGGCATAATTCGCCACATGATTGATTGATTGATTATTTAAAAGAAAACCAGGGAGAAATTGAACTTGTCTCCTGACTAGTTCTGCTACTCCCAAAACAAAACAACAACCTACAAACAACCAAAAACAAACAAAGTACATTCCCCATCCCCAACAATTAGTGTGTTAGTACACTAGGTGCAAGTGAATAAATATCACTAGAACATGCAGAGAAACAGATACACACTAATGTAAAGATACACACTACAAATACACACTACAAAGATACACACTGATAGGGGCACTCGCACAAAATCCTAAAATATGAGTTCCATGCCGCAGCTCACAAGGAAGTTCTCAAGTGCCGCAAAGGCAGTGTCTCGCTTTCTTGGGTCCCACAGTCCGAGCACTTTCACCACGTCAAAACGCCTGTTGTCTAGGCGGTCGAGGGTATACATCAACCTAGCCCTTTGTGGAGCATACTTTGTACAATGCAGGAGAATGTGCTCAGTGTCCTCCACTGTCGCACACACTGAACAGTCTGCAGAGTCTGCCCGCCCAATCTTGTGGAGGAACTGTTGACCGTACGGGACATTTAACCGAAAACGATGGAGCAGCGTCTCAATGGGCCTCTGTGTACCGGATGGGAACCTGTATTTCCCTTCCGGGTCGATCTTGAAGAGGAGAGATGATCGGCGATCAGCTTCCTGCCACTGTTCCTCCATACCTGCTCTTGAAATGGACTGAAGTAGCGATTTCACGTCTGCCTTGAAAAATGGCACCACATAGTTTGTTGACGAAAGATGTGCTACGTCCGCTAATTTGTCTGCGGCCTCATTACCCGGTATGCCAATGTGGCCAGGTATCCACTGGATGAGGACGTCATGACCGGTGATGTACGATCTTGCATATTCTTTCAGTATGTCGTGAACAACTGGATTAATACGTCCGCCAGTCAAGAACGATTGTATAGCTTCAAGTCCAGCCTTGGAGTCACAGTAGATAACCCACTGAGCCGGTATCTCCCTTGTGCCTATATAATCTATTGCCATTTTAATCGCAACTAACTCAGCCATGGTCGACGACGTGCGATGCGATAGTCTCGCGATCCCTTCCCTACTATGCTCTGGTACCACAAATGCAGATGCAGATCCTGAGGTCGTCGTCGAGCCGTCAGTAAAAATCGCCGTCCTGTTCTTGTGATTGTCCATTGCGGCAAGGCAGTACTGTCGCCACATGAGAAAGAAACAAAGCTGATGGCAGGTATACTGTGGATGTAGTGCATCGACTACAATGTGCGGTAATTTTTTTCACCGATCGTTCCGAAGTATCCCTTTAACGAAGTTCGTGGCGTTGTCCCCCAACAACACATTGCACTCCTGTGGATGTCCGGGGAATATTCGAGAACGAACATTCGGACGTCCGATATACATCCTTTTTAGGTCCGTTTTATGTGTGAGAGAAGGTCAGAATGAGCCAGAAAAGCAGCGCCATTGTAGCGCCCAGGGATGTCCCGTGCGGACATTAACGGATCAAAATGGGCAGTGCAGGGGACGTATATTGACTTTTTATATTTCTGTCAGTTTTGTTTTGTATGCCAACTTAGTGTTGACATAATTTGCACGCTTTTATATTTCTCCAGAAAGGCTCCAGACTTGTGCATTGGTAACATTGTTTTATTATGCAGAAAGATGCACTGTGGAGAAATTGGTTGTTTCTTCCAGTAGCTCATTCTCTGCAGCTCCAAGTGTAGTGTCAACAGGTGAGAGCAAAGCCGTCGAAACAGCATGCGAAAAACCGCTGGAAGCTTGCTCACCCACATTTGACAAAGTGTGATGAACCTTTCGTTGCAGCTTTTGGTAGAAGGTTGACCTACGATGAGTCATTTTTAACCAGCGTTTACTTGAAAGTAGCGCGTCCACCTGTCTGCCTACCAGATTCACGTCGACACGTAACTACGTAACACGTCGACTACGTAACTCGCACGACAATGTACAACTTTTACGTTCCTGCAGTTGAATTTGAGACTCATATGTACTATCGATTATCTTCAATGACAGAGGAGTTGAGAAACAAGCCAAAAGATTACGCAAATGACTAACAGGGCATACCGAAGCGTCTCTTCTCAGGGAACTGTGCGGACCATTTTTCTTAAAGCGTCTGAAGAAAACCCAAAAGAAACATACAGACAGCACAACCGGCGCCCAAATTGGGTACATTCCGATAACTTCCCAGTCTAGGCTGGAATGCCATCATCGGTAGCAGCTGATATCCTCCAAACGCCCACTTCCACCGATGTCCCAAGTCAACCAAAAGCTCATTTCATCCGAAAAAATATTCAGAGGTTCTGGGCATTCCGTTGATCTGGACACGCGGGTGGCAGTGACCCATATCCCCCAAATGCTCTTTTCATCCGAGCGCCCAGAACCACCGAAAGCGGGATACTTGAAAGGACACGCTTCGCCCGTTTAACCGGGAGAGGAGGAATGGTGAGCGGTTCCCAAGTGTGCGGGAATCCAATGTACAGCTCGAAGCAGAGTTAACTGGAAAGCTACTTCGACTGGCGGAGCTAAAGTCGGAGAGAGAGCAACTCTAGCGGCTCTTACGAGAAATAAAGGAAAATAGTGTTTCGACTGTCTCACTGTTGTTGCGGGGGTGTCCGCCTTGCCATGAGCTGTTGACTCGGCGTTGCCCTTAGCTGTGGTTACCATCGCGATGTTTGTTTGTGGTTACTGCAATTATGTCTTCACATAATTGCCGATGGCTTTACCTCATTTATACATGCGAAGGTGGCAGCGTTCGCTCAATGGGGCATTTTCAGATTTGTGATAAAACAAATGAGGATGCACGGGGTCTAGTAGGAAATTTATTGGATTTGCTGTCCACCTTTGCGTGTATCAATGAGATAACAGCATCGGTCAACAACTCATGCCAAGACGGACACCCTCGCCGCGTAATCTCTTTGCTACCTTGCTTCTCAAAAATATTTGAAAAGGTATTGTTTTCATGTTTATCTCACTACTGTAAGCATTTTCTCACTACTACGCAACATGGTTTTTTCCCCGGCAGATCTGTAGAGTCTAACCTTGTTACTTACATGAATTTTCTATCTGAACACACCTGCAAGCGAAAGCAAGTACGTTTATTTTGATGTGTCTAAGGATTTTGATTCTGTCAACCATCAACTGCTCATCGGTAAATTATCCATGTATGGTTTGTCGACCGACCTATGCAAATGGTTTATATCTTATCTCAGCGACCTTAATAACATTTGTAGGGGATTAAACAAAACAAAAATGAAGATGTAGACGCCAGAAGGAAAGTGAGAAGCGCCAGCCAGCGCCAGGCGAGAGACTGTAACCGTATACTCAGAATTCAAAGGGTATTCTCAAGTGTATTGAGACGAAAGGGTGCGTCAGTTCATCGGTGTGAGCGGCGTTGTTCGGAATCATTTCTTTGTCAATCCCAAAATTCGCGGTCACCCCCCAGCCGGCGCCCTCCGTCACTATACTCAGCCGCTATGCGGGAAGCTGCCTTGCAGGATGTTAATTCAATGGGAGACAGCGTTTATGCCAATTAACAGCAAAACAGAATAAAATTTTTAAGATGTCATCGCCTAATAGAGAAGAACACCATGTAAAGAACCCCTGGAGACATGCAAGGCACCAGCAGAATATAAGCCTAGTGCACCCTGGCCAAATGAATTTTAATGCATTGCGCCTATGGGGATTCCGTCGATTTTTGCACATCGCCCATGTTTAGACTACGATTTTTCGACAAAGACAGTCAAATTCTGCAAATGTCATCGCCTATTTTCGTTCAGTACGTCCTCTAGGCCACATACCAACCACGGCACGATGTGTGAGTGTTAATCCTGATGCACCCAGGGCCTTCAAAGTTGCGACTCAGACAGAGTTCCCCTCCTAGGCGCTCGACGGACTAAGTCCCAGTATTATCGTAATAGGCATGCGCTGAGACTGTACGGCCGGTCTGAAGCAGTTCGAAACGAGAACTGTCATGTTTTCCAGAACTCGAAGTGGCTGACAGAACAGACAACTTTATTTTCAGTGAGTAATATAGAAATGATACCGTCTTGTATTTTATATCGCTTTTATATTAAACTATACAACTTGATAAAACTGTCCATTTCGAGTGCCGTTTTGGAAGTGATTTTGTCAAACGCGACCTTTCAGGGTGCAACAGGAGAACAAGGTACGGGGCTCAAACCCCGTGATCGTACTTTCACATATACATACCCATATACATTACATTATATAATCAGCTTAGGATGATGAAATTCGCCATTTGGCCGTTTTGGAAGCGATTTTGTCAAACGCGACCTCTCAGGGAGCAACAGGGGAAGATACGGGGTTCTAACCCCGTGATCTTACTTTCACGTATACATATTATAATATCAGCTTAGGACATCTTTAATATTAATTTTATATCAAATGATAATAAGCCCCGACGTTTACGAAATTGGCCACTTGGCCATTTCGAGTGGCGCTTTGGAAACGATTTTGTCAAACGCGACCTCTGAGGGTGCAACAAGGGAACAGCGTACGGGTTTAAACACCGTGATCATACTTTCACGTATACATATTACAAAATTAGTTTAGGACATTTTTAATATTTTTATATCGAATGATATTGAGCCCCGAAGTTGACGAAATTAGCCATTTGGCCATTTCGAGTGCCGTTTTGGAACTCATTTTGTCAAACCCGACCTCTCAGGGTGCAACAGGGGAACAAGATACGGGGTTCAAACCTCGTGATCTTACTTTCACATATACATACTACAGAATCAGCTTAGGACATCTTTAATATTATTTCTATATCAAATGATATTAAGCCCCGAAGTTGAGGAAATTCGCCACTTTGCCATTTCGAATGCCGTTTTGGAAGCCATTTTGTGAAACCCGACCTCACAGGGTGCAACAGGGGAACAAGATACGGGGTTCAAACCCCGTGATCTTACTGTCACATACACATACTACAAAATCAGCTTAGGACATCTTTAATATCATTTTTATATCAAATAATATTAAGCCTCGACGTCGACGAAATTTGCCACTTGGCCATTTCGAGTGCCGTTTTGGAAGCGATTTTGTCAAACGCGACCTCTCAGGGTGCAACAGGGGAACAAGGTACGGGGTTCAAACCCCGTGATCTTCCTTTCACATATACATATTACGACATCAGCTTAGGACATCTTTAATATTATTTTTATATCAAATAATATTAAGCCTCGAAGTTGACGAAATTTGCCACTTGGCCATTTCGAGTGCCGTTTTGGAAGCGATTTTGTCAAACGCGACCTCTCAGGGTGCAACAGGGGAACAAGGTACAGGGTTCAAACCCCGTGATCTTCCTTTCACATATACATATTACAAAATTAGCTTAGGACATCTTTAATATTATTGTTATATCGAATGATATTAAGCCCCGAAGTTGAGGAAATTGGCCATTTGGTCATTTCGAGTGCCGGTTTGGAAGCCATTTTGTCAAACCCGACCTCTCAGGGTGCAACAAGGGAGCAAGATACGGGGTTCAAACCCCGTGATCTTCCTTTCACATATACATATTACAAAATCAGCTTAGGACATCTTTAATATCATTTTTATATCAAATAATATTAAGCCTCGAAGTTGACGAAATTTGCCACTTGGCCATTTCGAGTGCCGTTTTGGAAGCGATTTTGTCAAACGCGACCTCTCAGGGTGCAACAGGGGAACAAGGTACGGCGTTCAAACCCCGTGATCTTCCTTTCACATATACATATTACGACATCAGCTTAGGACATCTTTAATATTATTTTTATATCAAATAATATTAAGCCTCGAAGTTGACGAAATTTGCCACTTGGCCATTTCAAGTGCCGTTTTGGAAGCGATTTTGTCAAACGCGACCTCTCAGGGTGCAACAGGGGAACAAGGTACGGGGTTCAAACCCCGTGATCATCCTTTCACATGTACATATTACAAAATTAGCTTAGGACATCTTTAATATTATTGTTATATCGAATGATATTAAGCCCCGAAGTTGACGAAATTGGCTATTTGGCCATTTCGAGTGCCGGTTTGGAAGCCATTTTGTCAAACCCGACCTCTTAGGGTGCAACAGGGGAACAAGGTACCGGGTTTAAACACCGTGATCTTACTTTCACATATACATACTACAAAACTAGTTTAGGACATCTTTAATATTATTTTTATATCAAATGATATTAAGCCCCGAAGTTGAGGAAATAGGTCACTTGCCCATTTCGAGTGCCGTTTAGGAAGCGATTTTGTCAAACGCGACCTCTCAGGGTGCAACAGGGGAACAAGATACGGGGTTCAAACCCCGTGATCTTATGTTCACATATACGTACTACAAAATCAGCTTAGGACATATTTAATATTATTTTTATATCAAATGATATTAAGCCCCGAAGTTGACGAAATTGGCCATTTGGCTATTTCGAGTGCCGGTTTGGAAGCCATTTTGTGAAACCCGACCTCTCAGGGTGCAACAGGGGAACAAGATACGGGGTCCAAACCCCGTGATCTTACTCTCACATACACATACTACAAAATCAGCTTAGGACATCTTTAATATTATTTTTATATCAAATAATATTAAGTCCCGAAGTTGATGAAATTGGCCAATGGCCATTTCGAGCCCCGGTTTGGAAGCGATTTTGTCAAACTCGACCTGTCATGGTGCAACAGGGACACAAGGTACGTGGTTCAAACTCCATGATCTTAGTTTCAGATATACACATTAGAAAATCAGCTTTGGACATCTTTAATATTATTGTTATATAAAAAGATATTAAGCCCCGAAGTTGATGAAATAGGCCATTTGGCCATTTCGAGTGCCATTTTGGAAGCGATTCTTAAAACGCGCCCTCTCAGGGTGCAACAGGGGAACAAGATACGGGGTTACTTCAAACCCCGTGATCCTACTTTCTCATATACATACTACAAAATCAGGTTAGGACGCTTTTTGCTTAGGGAGTGTCGTTTCGGAAGCAGTTTCTTCAAACGCGACCTCTCCATGTACGGCCTGGCACCAGGATTAAAGGGGCTTCGCACGTTTTAAAGGGCTCGATCTGCTGCCGAGCGTTGCGGTATCCTCTGCTACAATCCCAGTACAAGCCGTTCATAGTATCATCTATCTTGGCACAATGATACAAGTCATTTGATTCATTGTAAAGGGCCCTGCTGCCGCCTTTTCCAAATTTTGCGGTGGTTTCCGATGCAATCACAGGAGAGGGGCATAACATAAGCCGTCGCGTCTTTATAGGTGTGTAAAATGTCGGCCACCATGATTAAAGGGGTTATTGTCCGTTTTAAAGGGCTCTGCTGTAGCCTTTTATGGAGTTTGCGGCCGCATCCGTTATAATTCCAGTAGAAGGGCAATAGCATGCATAACCCGTTGCGTATACTTATATGACTTTGGAACTATGATACAAGGGGTATCGACCGTTTTAAAGGGCTCTGCTGCCGCATTTTCTGTATTCTGCGGTAGTCTCTGTTACAATCCCAGTAGAACGGCATTGCACAAGCCATTGATGACATGTCATCGGCAGCATGATACAAGAAGTCTCGCCCGTTCTGAACGGCTATGCTGCATCCTTTTCCCGATATTTGCGGTCGCCTGTGTTATGATCTCGGTAGAATGACATAGTATAAGTTGTTGATAATATGACTGTGACAGCATGACACAAGGGGTTTTGCTCGTTTAAGAGGGCTCTGCTGCCACGTTTGCCGAATTTGGCGATCGCCTGTGTTATAACTCCAGCAGAATAGCATTGCACAAGACACTGGTAACTTTCTTTCTTTCGCTCCATGATACAGGGAGTTTCGCCCGTTTTATAAGGCCTTGCTGCTGCCGTATCCAAATTATGCGGTCTCCTCTTGCGCAATTCCGGTAGAAAGGCACAGCGTAAGCCGTCATTAATATGCCTTTGGTACGATGATACAAGGGGTTTCGTACGTTTTAAAGGACTCTGTTGCTGCCTTTTCCGCATTTGGTGGTCGCTTCTGTTGCGGTCCCTGTAGAAGAGCATCATAAGCCGTTGATAATATCTGTTTGGAACCATGATTAAAGAGGTTTTGCCCGTTCTAAAGGGCTCTGCTGCGGTGTTTTACGGATTTTGCGGTCGCCTCCGTTACAATCCCAGTGGGAAGGGCAATAGCATAAGCCGTCTCGAATATGCCTTTGACACCATGATACAAAGGGTTTTGCCCGTTTTAGAGGGCTCTGCCGGCGCCTCTTCCAAATTTTGCGGTCACCACTGTCAAAATCCCAGTACAAGGGCCTAGTATAAGCCGTTGATAATGGCTTCGCTATGCAGAATACACCAGTGACTCTTTCCCCGGGAGAAAGAGTCACTGGTGCCCCTGCCATCCACGGGTGCCCCTGCCATCATCGGGGTTGCAGAAAGGTTACTTTTTACTTTTCTCAAAGAAGTTGGCAAGTGATGCAATGTTTCAGAAGGATACTGTGGTGGTGGTGGTGGTGATGGTGAAAGGGCTTGCCGTTGTCGGCCTCACGTATATGGGCAACGTCACGACTGACGCCCTGGGGAAATGTGCGTCCTGGGCAGACTTCTAGGGTCACTGTGGGCCATTTCTTGCAGGTCGAGGTGTAAGCATACCATGGACTTGTTTATGCGTGCTGCACTTCGAGAAAAATTGGTTGATTACCATGAACAGTGAAATGCAAACGGCTTCGTAACGGATATGTTCTCAAGCGGTGAACCACCCCAGGCCATAGTCATGAACTATTTGTTGTTGTTGTAACGGATATGTATTTTCATATATGATGTCTTTTCCTCAGACTTTAGCACCAGTGCTCGTAGGTGTCTGTTGCCGTGTAAATGTTCGGACTGTCGGCGATTTGCTGTGCAAGTTCACTTTTGTGCCCCGTATCTTGGCAAGTTTTTTTCCTTGCCGTCGCGGCTTTCTCACGCTGAATTCAAACGGAAGGTATCAGCCTTTCATCCGTTGTGCAACTCGTATCAGCAGCGAAGAGGAACGACAATTTCTTCTTTGTCATTGTTGTTACGGCTGGCACTATCATCAATGCGCATAGAATCCAAGATGCGGTACCCGGCGTGATAAGATGTCTGCGTGATTTCGAGTGGAGAGAACCATAGGGTGGTATATCTATATGGATACATATCTATGCGTATATGCATTGGTGGCCAAGGTGTATCGGGAAATCTCATGAATTACAGGGGAGTGGTTGGAAAAATTCAGGGGGAGTGTACACCTCCCTGGGGGGTGGGGGTAATCACCCTGGAAAGGACCGCAATTATAACAAAGTACTTTAGCGTAAACAGCTGAGCGGTATAGTTATTAGGCATTCGCATATACAATTCGTCAATGAGAAACTTCACTTGACACACCAGCAGAGACAAATGAGCTTTTTTTCCAAATTAGACATTGAAAATTTGAAAGGCGTTGCAAGTTCTTCGTACATAGTTCTTCACGAACGATTATCCCAACGTCCAGGAGCACTGAAATTGTCGGTTTACACACTGTATTGCTGATTTTGCTTGCATTTTCAACGTGAAAAAGAAAAAGGAAATCAGGGAAAGAGAAATAATTAAAAATATTCACACAATGACCCTCGAACGTAACTACTCCATCTATTTTTTTTCTTTTTTTTCACTGCGCCTCCCTGTGCTCAGTATACAGTTTTTCGCGCATGATATCCGGAGAGGCTGCTGCTATGCTGTAAGCCCATAAACTTAGTGTAATAATTAAGATGATGTCATTCTCTGCACTTGTCTCCACTATAACTTCTCAGTTATCATATTACTTACAGTGTAGCTTATCAAAATGCACGTTCAGACCAGATCGCTAATCGCTATAACTACTAGCTGAGGTTCATGAGTCACAAGAACTGCTCGAATGTGAATGTCCTTCCTAACGTCGACAGGAGCAACACTACATCGAGCAAGGGTAAAAACAATGCCTGAAAACCTGGTTTCATTTCCACTTCTTCATTATTGGTGTGCGTGTGTGTGTGTGGGGGGGGGGGGGCAGCTTTATTCTATTTAGTGGTCAAGAGCCCTCGGGACACAGAATAGCTGACTGCAAGCCATGCACATGCGGCCCGCGTGTGTGAGAGCCCTGATTGCCCTGATCTAAGCATTACTTCATCTTAAGCGAGAAATAAATAATGTACTCGAGGGCGCGTAGCACTTGTTTAGCGTTATCTCCAAATCTGGTATTTAGTTCTGCTCCAAAATATCTGGTCCAAAGAAGTCGCGTTTGATCAACCTATTGCCACTCGCATCGCCACAGCACTCGCAGACGCCAAACTGTCCGTATCTTCCATTTCATTTAGTAATAATTCTGAATATAAACGTGATATCGAAGATGTCATCACTTAATTACGTAGTCTGTGTATCCATGCTTAATAGCTATAAGTCCGCGGCCCATACCTGATTCCCTTGCCAGAGCCCGCGAAGTAGCGTTTGGTCAAATCATTCATTTTCAAGCGACCAAAGAACAAACAGGAGACAAGATCAGACACAAGTCGCTCTGTTGTTGTTTCGTGTTTGTTCTTTGGTCGCTTGTGGATTTACACCAACCAGCCCAATCTATATACTTCAGACATTTTGCCAAATCGTCGCCCAAGAGGCACTCACTGGCACCAATTTGTCAGTTTCCTCTATTTTAGCTCGTAATAACTCTTGATACCAATTTGATACTGATGGTATCATCATAAAATTACGTAGTCTGTGTATCGTCTGCGGACCGTAGCTGCTGTCCTTGCTGCACTCTTAGAACTCGCATTTAGTGAATTTGTCGTCCAGAAGGCTATCACAGGCGCCAACCTGCCAATTTCATCCGGCAATCTCCCGATTTCTGGAAAGTCTCATGCTCGTTCCCACAGTTATACATCACGTCTTATTCTTTATCTTATGCGAATGCTCCCGGGCCTGTTATCGGTGTTGTTATCAGGTCGGGGCGCGAAAAGGGAATTGTTCGCCTCAGATATGTCCTCCTCTCCCTACCCAGATCTGTTCCTCCTCACGTACTCACGCACCACCCTGTAAACTTAGCTTCCTTGCGTAGTCCTCTGCTATCAGGTCAAGCAGGGTTTCAGAGGGGGTGTCCCTGAATGCTGCTCTTGGTACCAAAAATGTATTGCGTATTGATGTGTAACACCGTTGGGAAGAAATAAACTACAGGATTACCCAACATTAATCAGAAGTGGGATTGTGAACACACCATCGGACGAAAACAACAAGCGAAAGTCAAGTAAGCAGACTCCTCGTAGGAATTTAGGCCTAGCTAACAATGGGACGACCGAAGAAGATGCGTCCGCAGTCGGGAGCTCAGCCGCAGGCAGCAGGAGATACATCTGCTTCGAACACTCAAATTTCACCTTCGGGAGATGGCACAACACCAACTGCCTATACAATTGGTCAGTCTGTGCAGGACCCCGCTGACGATGGTGAACATGAGAGCCGTGAGGCGATCACAGATTCTTCTATCACCTGCGAAGAAGGCTCCACCGCACCGAATGTGACTTCGACCACCGAGGGCACACAGCAACTCGACTTCCAGGCAATTCTTCAAACCGCGGTTGAGACAGCGGTCAGAGCAGCAATTGCTGGCATATCACCAGCTCTGCAGCAAAACGCAGCGCGTCCTCCTCACCACCGTGTCAACGACATGAAGGATCTCGTTCCCGAGTTTCATCCGGATCAGGACAAGGTGATGACAGCAGAAAGGTGGACGAAACGTACTGACAAACTTGCAGAAACATTTGGCTGGTCAGATCTGGACACCGTTTGTTGTGGCTCTTCCGAAACTCAGAGGAACGGCACGAACGTGGTATGAGGGTGTGTCCGTACGCCGTCGAACTTGGGAGGAATGGAAGGAACTGTTGCACGAGTCATTTCCTTCCACATCAGGCCTTCAGTCGCTCTACAGAGAAATGGTCGCCCGAAGGAAACGTCCAGGGGAGACATCAGAAGAGTACTTTTACGACAAGGAGACGAAGGCAAGACAGTGCAACCTCTCCGAGCCAGGCGTTATCGAACACATCATCACAGGGCTCACCGACATGAAGCTCGTTCAAGCTTTGAGTGTGAGAGACTACCAGAACACCAAGAAACTGTTACGACACATCAAGAAGATAGAGGAAAGAGTCCAACTCGCCACAGGACAGTCCACAGAAAGGCACCAGAAGGGAAAACAACCTGAACAGTCGAAAGAAAACGCTTCAGAGAAATCGCAGGTACAGGTGCCCAAGTCAGAGAATCAGAAGGGGCAGCCACGCTGCTTGAACTGTAACAAAAGAGGGCATATAGCTCGTGATTGTCCAGAGCCGTCACGACGACAACAATCACCAGCTGTTAAGGACACAAACTCCAACCGTCAAGCGCGCGACGCAAGTCGGGGATCATCGCAGTTTGTCGTGGCCGAGAACGTCAACCCCTGTGGACCCGACAAGTTCATCAAGGTTGCCAATATCAATAGTTCTCACGAGGTACAGGCAATGCTGGATACAGGCAGCTCTAGTTGCATACTCCAAGCATCACAGTATCACAGTATCATCATTACCTGCAGCCAAAAGCCTCTTGGCATTAACAAGCATCGCTGGTGTCGCGGTCACGACGGGAGTTCGGGAAGATAACCGGAGTTCGCACACCGTACACAGATGAACAACTTCTAGAGTTCCTGAGGGATGCGGGGGCCGTTGAAGTACATAGGCAACGGCTTTTCAAGATTAATGAAGATGGATCCTCCGTTGCAAGGAATACACAGAACGTTATCATAACGTTCAGGTCCGATATGCAAATGCCAGACTCAGTTACACTGGGGTTCGACACTTACCAAGTGTCGGAATTCTTCAGTCCCACACAATGCTTCAAGTGCCTTCGATATGGTCACCTAGCAAAGAACTGCCGGGGATCACAAAGGTGCAAAATTTGCTCCGGGCCCCATGTGCACAAGACATGCACCAATCGAAGAGAAAGAAAATGCGCCAACTGCAATGGGCCGCACGCTGCCACATATGGGGGCTGCCCTAAACGTCGCGTAGCGGTTCAAGCAGTCAGGGCTGGAGCATGCGAAGAAGACCACTGGAAAAGGAGGGATACAGTTCCCGTGTTCAAAGATCAACTTGAAGCACCGCGAGCAGTGTCATCTATCTCAGTGCCATCTGTCTCAGTGCCAAAGTCATCTGTCTCAGTGCCAAAGTCAGCACCAGCGCCTCACACATACTACAAGGACTATCCACCACTCCCCCAACGTTTCCCCAAGAAGAGGACCACAAAGTCATCTCAACTCACACTGGACGCGCAGCCCGGCCATGCCCCAAAGGAAGTTCCACCTCCACTTCCACGAAGGCCGCCCCCCAAAACACCACCACCACCGCCACCACCGTTCGCCTCACAAGAGCAATCAGAGGCATCACTAGTCCTATCGATCATTCCATTCCTCATGGCAGCGCTCAAGGCAGTCGTAGCAGCAATCCCCAACGCTCAAAACCTACCAGAAGTCAAACAGATGCTCTCATTTGAGACACAGCTAATGCAAATTCTTAGAAGACTGCGGAATGAGTAGCATCTACACCAAAACAAGTATCCTGCAGTGGAATTGTAACGGCCTCAAAGACAAAATTGGTGACATAAGAAACTTTCTCTACAGACAACCTATTCCAATATTAGCACTTTCTGAAGCCGATGTAGGCCCATCTTGCCGCCTATCACAGTATCAAATCCACCTCTCGGCACCGGCATCATCAAAAGCAATACTGGCCATTCGGAGGGATATCCCTCAAGTACTGATTACTTCTAACTCAACAAATGGAATTCATTATGTTGCCTGTAAAATCACACTAATGGGAAATACCTTCACAATTGTGAGCATCTACATACATCCCAAAGCTAAGGTAGACAAGTCTTGTATAGACATTCTTCTTAGCCGCCTCACAGAACCGTATCTGCTCTGCGGAGACTTTAATGCTCACTCGCCACTGTGGGGAGGATCAAAAACCAGTCAGAGAGGTAGAATTATTGACGCCATAACATCAGAGTACGACATGTGCATATTAAACGATGGGTCACCGACTTACCGTCGAGGCACCTCATACTCCAGTGTCTTGGATCTTTCCATATGCTCACGGGATCTAGCAAATGATCTGACCTGGTCAACTGACCTGGAACATCGAGGTAGCGATCATATCCCGATCCTAATTAGCCATATTAAGGTGCATCGCTCTACACTGCGACGCACCACCATGCTATATAATTGGCAGGCCTTCAGGAAGATGAACACATCGACGTTGAAGACTGAGACAACCGCTTCTGATTTTACAGAAACCATCAAGGAAAATCTAAAAGCTACCTCCAAGGCCACAGTTATCCCCATGAAATACTCAAAAATTGATACACAATTTGAAAAGCTCCGAGCAATAAGAAGACGCGCAGAACGGAAATATCGGCGAACAGGAGACATCGAACACTGGAGAGAAGCGTGTGCTATCCAGGCCCGCGTCAAGAAGCATCTCAAACGCCTCGCAAACATTCATTGGAAAGAAATGTGCTCCAGCCTCACAGTTTCGACACCCATTACCCGCATGTGGCAGGTCGTCAAGAGCCTGCGCTCAATACCTCTTCAAACGAATCCCTTCAAATCAACTGCTATACTCAACAATTTAACAGACGTGGAGGTTGCAGACAGGTTCCTCGCGGACATTACAGCCAAATCAAAAAATTATACAAGTATACTTCATCAACATTCACAGAGGATGGCACTGATAAAACTACGGATTGAAGCAGGACAACCAAATCAAGACTTAGATTGTCCCTTTACACTCCAAGAACTTCAAACTGCAATTAGACAATCACTGAAAAAGAAAACATCCCCTGGACCAGACGGCATCACCTATCAGTGTATAGCAAATCTGGGCCCCAAGGCCACAAAAGTACTTTTGCAAATATTTAACACCAGCTGGGAGACTTCCATTATTCCACCACAGTGGAACGAGGCAACAGTCATCCCCATCCTCAAGCCACTGAAGCAGCAAGGTCTGACAGAATCATATCGCCCCATATGTCTCAGCAGCTGTTTACTAAAAACCATGGAACGCATCATTAATAACCGACTCAAATGGTACCTTGAAGAAAACAAAAGCTTACCAGAACAACTTGCTGGATTTCGTCGAGCGCGGTGCACAATGGATTGCGTGATAGACTTAGTCACATACGTTCAACAAGCAAAAGCCAATAAGCTTATTGTAATAGCAGTTTTCCTAGATATTCGAAGGGCCTTCGACACAGCCAGCCACGCGCACATACTCGCAGCCCTACTGGAGCTGGGAGTCGATGGCAAAACTATCCGATGGATTGAGCACTACCTGACCGGGAGAACAATCTTCATGAGAACGAATAAGGGAGATTCTCACCGCCACCAGACATCTCAGGGGGTTCCTCAAGGTGGAGTTCTCAGCCCCACTCTCTTTAACGTCCTGATGGCTCAGATTATCAAAGTACTGCCGTCTACAGTACAGTACACGGTATATGCAGATGATATCTGCTTCTGGGCAAGTGGTATACAGGCAAGACACCTGAAGAGCAAGCTCCAGTACGAGCTGACATCGATTGAGCTCTTCCTTGAAGAGAGAGCGATGGATGTATCTCCGGAGAAAACAGTGTACCTGCCATTCACTGCTAAACGACTACCAAAGTTTGAATTAACACTTCAAGGGAAGCCAGTCAAGCGTGTAACAAAACACAAGTTCCTCGGCATACAACTTAATAGAAATCTAACCTGGACAGACGAAATAGAGCGCATACGTATCCGGACCAAACCATATCTTAATATCATACGAGCACTGGGAGGATACCGATCAGGAAACACCACAGCTCTTCGCACTCTTCACCGTTCCCTAATCAGACAAACCTTGTCATACAGCCTCCCTGTCATACATGGTCTCTCGCCCTTTCAAGAGAAGAAGCTTCAGTCTATCATCGCTCAAAGTCAGCGCACCATACTTGGGCTACCAAGACTGACGCGAACAAATCTGGTCCTTGCAGAAGCTAGGGAACCTCCAATAAAAGTTCTCCGCGACCAGGAGTCTCAAAGACACATCATTCGACTGATCACCAGACATAGTTCTCATCCTCTAGTATCCAAGCTTCAACAGCGAAACCGTTCAACATTACACACATGCTTTCACGACCTTGCTCAGAATCTCCCCAGACATCGAATGAAGGACTTCCACCGACCCTTTCCTCCTTGGACACTTCAACCTGTCCCAACAGCTCTAGATATCCCTGGAATCAAAAAGAAAATGGACACACCGGCAGTTGTTCTGAAGATGTCAACGATCGCCTATCTTCACGACTTTTTCTCAGAGGCTGAGAAGATGTTTACGGACGGGTCATGTACCGACACAGGATCCTCTAGTGCCATACACTGTGCGTCTCTCACAGAAGGCTATAGGCTGTCACACAGGACCTCCTCAACAAACGCAGAGCTCTACGCTATATACAAGGCATTCAAACATATCAGCACAACAGACAACCCCATCTGGATAACCTGCACAGACTCGAAACCTGCAGTCCAATCGCTACAATTCCCGGACATGAACAACTCCCTAGTCTACAAAATTTATGTTGCCCATCAAGATATAGTTAATAGTGGAAAAACAGTTACGCTCCAGTGGGTTCCCTCCCATTGTGGCATACCAGGAAACGAAACTGCGGACGCCACAGCAAGAATGGCTCACAGCCAAGCAACTGTGTCGTCCATACCGTTCACACCAGAGGATGCGAAATGTCTCCTCACTCAAACTACTAAGGAAAAATCAGTCAGACTGTGGAAATCCTATCTTCGTTCATCAGACTACTTAACCTTCATAGACCCAGACCTAGCCTTTACGCCTCCACGGAACGTACCACGAAGCTTACAGACAGCCCTCCACCGAACTCGCCTGGGTGTGCTACTAACCAACAGTGTTGTGAACCGCTACAGACCATCGGCCTCCACTGACTGCCCTACGTGTGGCACCACTGAAGACACACTACACATAATAATGCAGTGCCAAAAGTACTCTACAGAACGATCAAGGCTTGAGAGCACGCTCGCTAAGCTGGATGATCGACCTCTCTCTTTCGTGAAGATCATTGGAGCCTGGCAAAATGAATCGCATCAGACGACCGCATTAACAGCATTCTGCAACTATTTAAAAGACTCCCGTATTATCACCCGTTACTAACCCTTATGTAAATTAAATCACAACAGCACCGGGATGTACCTCACATCCCATGTCATGTATATATTTATTGTGTGTATGCGTGTGTCGTCGCATGTGTTTTCTGTTCTGTGTGTATATTTTATTCATGCGTTATTGAAACGCTTTCAAGAAATGGAGCAGCAGACCCCTCAAGGGTGTCACTCAGTTCCAATGTTTGTAAATAAACAGGTATTATCTCTCTCTCTCTCTCCAAGCATCAGTAGCCGTGATGTGTGGACTGAACATTCTACCTTGCGACAAGACGCTGTATGGGTTCGGCTCAAACACAGAGCCAACAACACGCGCTATTGGGAAAGCATCGGTGGACTTAACGATTGATGGTGTGACCGCACACGACGTAGAGGTACTGGTTGTTCGCGACTCTGTGCAGCCGTTTGAACTCCTGGTGGGCCGAACTTGGACAGAGCTCCCTCACATAGCCTATTGCAAGCTTGGTCAAAAATTCATGCTGGGTTACAGAGACGCAGAACCCTTCCGTGACATCGACATTGTCTCGCCTCCAAGCAAGCAGCATAGAATCACAGTACAGAGGGATACCATCGTGCCCAGTAATACCGTTGTATGGGTAGAAGCGGAGACTGTTGAACGGAAGACACTTGATGCGCTTTACGTGCAAAAGTGTGGACCGGACAGGCTGTTACGTGTAAATGAGGGCGTAGTCCGCATTCCCTTGTTCAACTGTGGACAGGAAGATGTGCTTTATAGGAGCGGACAGCGACTAGGGAAGATCGAAGAGGTCAATTTGTTACGAGAAGCCTCAGAGGAAGGATCTGTGAAGGCTCAATCGCGCCAACAGAAAGCACCAATAGAAATGTCGCAGGTGAAGATGGGCAGCGAAATATCAGAACCAGATGCCGCACGTCTTCTTGATCTACTCAACGAATATCGGGAATGCTTCGCATTCAGACTTGAGGAGCTTGGTTGCACTACGGTGGTGTCGATGGAGATTAAGGAAACACCTGGAAGCAGTCCCGTCGTATCCCGTCCGTATAAGGCAATACCGAAGGAAAGGGGCGAAATATCCCGGATTGTTCAGGAATGGAAGACGCATGGCATAGTGTCTGACACCACTTCACCGTATGCAAGCCCCGTACTCCTAGTAAAGAAGAAAAATGGAGAGAGCAGACTTGTGGTGGACTATAGAAAGCTAAACAGTGAAACAGTCAAGGAGCATTATCTCCTTCCAAATATCGACGATCAGCTTCTGCACCTTGCTGGCAGCCGACTTTACACAACGCTTGATCTCGCGCACGGGTATTTACAAGTTCCCCTGACGGAAGCAGCGAAGGACAAGACAGCTTTCGTAACACCCGATACCACCGGGAGGTTTGAGCGACTCATGTTTGGTTTGACCAACGGGCCAGCAGTATTCCAGCGCCTAATGAACAATGTGCTAGGATTGGATTGGATTGGAAAAGAAAGAAAAATATGGAGAGGTTAGTCCCGACCCAGTCAGAACTGGCTACTCCAAAACACAGAAATACAATAGCTTCGTGCTATTTAGACGATGTTTTGGTGCCGGCCAAGGACTGGAATGAGATGCTAGAAAGGCTCCGAAAAATCTTAGAGGCTCTCAAGGAAGCTAAGCTCACACTCCGACTACAAAAGTGTGAGTTCGGAAGGAGCTCAGTTGAGTTTTTGGGGTTTACGCTCGAAGCAGGTAGCATCAAGCCAGGACCACGCAAGGTTCACGCAATACTGGATTTCTCCATGCCACGAAACGCCCACGAATTACGTAGGTTCCCGGGCTTGACTAGTTTCTTCAGAAGGTTTGTGGACCATTATGCTACAAGAGCAAAACCACTGCAAAGACTGCTAAAGGGCAACTCCACTTTCATGTGGATAGAGAAAGCAAATGCGTCGTTCGAGGACCTCAAACAGGCATTAACGAGCGCACCGACACTCGCACTTTACAACCCAGAGGCGAAGACTGAACTCCATACCGACGCTAGCCAGGATGGCTTACCAGACATGCTTTTGCAGCAGGACGACCAGAGACGTTTTCGACTCGTTTACTGCGTCAGCAAGCGAACGTCCGAAACAGAGAAGAACTACCATTCCAGCAAGTTGGAGCTATTAGCTATGGGCGATAGAACGTCTCCGTCCATACCTGCTCGGGATTCACTTCACGGTAGTGACTGATTGCCAAGCACTGGTGTACTTGAACGCCAACAAGACCCTGAAGCCACAAGTGGCTCGATGGTTCGACCTTGTACAAGAATATGACTTCGAGGTGAAGCACCGAAGCGGAACAAAGCAGGCTCATGTCGACTCCTTAAGTAGAGCACCAGTGGAACCTGGAGATAACACCCTGGAAGATATCGTAGCGGACAAACTCGAAGTACTGCTAACAATGCGTTTAGAAGATCAAATCTTGACTGTGCAGCGACAGGATTCTGATCTCTCGGAAATTATTGCCTTACTGAAGAAAGGCAGGAAGGATCTCACGTCGTCGGATCAAAGTCGGGTCAAGGACTTCGAGCTAAAGGATGGACTCCTGATGAAAAGCGTGACGGATGGCGACGAATTAAAGTGGCTTCTTGCGTTGCCAAAGAGCATGCGAAAAAGCATTGTGGTACAGGCACATGACTTAATGGGACATTTCGCCACAGAAAGAACCGTCGCAAAAATCAAGGAGCGTTTTTGGTTTCCTAAAATGAGGCGCTATGTGCGTTGCCATATCAGTAAATGTTACGAGTGCCTTCTAAACAAATGCCCAAGCGGTTTGCTCCATCCGATTCCACCGGGAACGTATCCGTTCGAGGTGATACGCGTGGACCACTTGGGGCCCTTTGTAAAAAGCACGAAAGGAAACCAACACCTCCTCGTAGCTGTGGATAATCTTACGAAGTTCGTCAGATTCTTTCCTGCGAAGACCACTACAAGCAAGAGCGTGGTGAAGGCGTTAGAGCAACTTATTCTTGAGAGGGGCCTTCCCCGAAGAATTATCAGTGACCGGGGAACCTGCTTCGCTTCTCACGAGTTTGAAGGATTTTGCCAGTCAAGGGGAGTGAAGCACATTCTCAACTCCTCCAGACATCCTCAGGCAAATGGACAAGTGGAACGCGTGAACCGCGTACTTGTGCCCATCATTTCAACTGCCATCCAGAGGAGAGACCACAAGGACTGGGACGCTGAAATCCCTAGAATAGAGAGAGATTTAAACAACGCCGTATGCAAAACTACAGGCAAGACACCGTTTGAAACATTGCATGGCTACTCGCCCATTTTTTATGCCGGTAGACTACATCAGTTAGCGGATGAGAGGAATGACGCGACGTGGAGCGACCCAAGGGAACTGCAAGAGCAGGCCAGGGATAAAATTTTGGAAGAGCAAGAGCACATGAAAGCACACTACGACAAGCGTCACTACAGAGCCACTGAATATCAAGTAGGAGATATTGTTGTCCTACAGCGTGCTCCTGAGAAGACAGGACAACCTACGAAAACGCAACAGAAGTATCGAGGACCACTCGTCGTTACTCAGTGTATTCCAGGAGACACGTATCGAGTGATGGATTTGAGAGAAGGCGGACGACAGCATAGGTTCGTGACTACGGCACATGTCTCGCAGATGAAACTGTGGGGACACCGCGAGGACCCTTCTATAGAAGAGGACGAATCAAACGAAAGTGATGAGGAAGAGGACGTAGAATCCCCAGCGAGTCCTCTATGGCGGGCTAGAATGCCCGCCATAAGTCCTCCAAGGCGGTCACATCGGAAACGCCGAGAGACAAACACCAACGTATAAAATTGGAGAGAACTAGTACAACCTCGCCAGGCGCGAGACTGTAACCGAATACTCAGAATCCAAAGGGTATTCTCAAGTGTATTGAGACGAAAGGGTGCGTCAGTTCATCGGTGTGAGCGGCGTTGTTCGGAATCATTCCTTTGTGTACCAAAAATGTATTGCGTATTGATGTGTAACACCGTTGGGAAGAAATAAACTACAGGATTACCCGACACATTGTTGCCTATAAAGGTTACCGGTCCCGTTCTTACAGGATGACTTCTTGTGTACACTCTAAATCCGGCACCCGATATGTACCGCATGAAAGAGGACCCGCACCTAGTCCAAGCGGTACACACGAGGTATACGGTCCTCAACCAGCAGGTACAGTTCGCGACCACTGCGAAATTCAAGCGGTACAAGGGCTCCGACACCCATCCGTACCGGCTAGGTACCTTTTAAGCGCGGTCTATAGCAGCTGTACCTCATGTGTACCGCGTGTTTCCGGCGCATGAGTACGAACGCCTTTTCACGATCTCCATGCGCTGCAAATATATTTCGCGTGATTCCGAATACCAGTCAATAAATTCCCTTATATAGCAGTGCCGTAATGGGTCTGCACTATCATTCTATCAAAGAAGTGCAATAACTAAAACCCGTGACCGTGAGGGATCGCACGTTTGGGAAGAATGCGTTTCTTGCAACCGCTGGCAAATAAGTTTGTTTTGAAACGTCGGGGAGCGAGGACGAGTCTGCTCGGTCTTCGAAGAAACTCACTCGTCGCCTTCAAGACTGGAGTCATTTAAGGTGCGTATTATATCTATAAAGTAATTATTCATCCGCACGACGCATTTTTGTTCATCTTCACTCCGATTCCCAGTGGTCCTCATCACCACCATGCTGGACACAACTGGGGGACGGAGACAACGAACTTTGGGCTTCATGCACGAACGTTGATGCGTGAATCAGAGAAGCCTAGATTGCACTTTTTTAGCTGGATTACACAAGCAAGTAGGCACGTTGCTCAGGCAAGCTATTTCGGTTGTTGGATTTTTTTACATTTTCCCCGAGGTTACGTCCAGGCAATGTCGTAAATGGGTGAGTCAATCATCTCCTGTGGTTGGTGTTACGTTCTGCGGAAGAAACGGAAGTTCGGGAAGAACAGGAATCCAAAGGTGTGGAAAAAGTGAAGAAGCGTTGAAAGATGAAAGTCACTGAAAGGTTAGCCAGCTGTAGGACTCGAACCCACATCTTCTGGATTGCCGGTCCAGGGCTCTACCAATTGAGCTAAGCTAACACGCCTTCTCAGCGACTTCCAGGGTGCGTCATCTGAATGGACAACCCAGCCACTCTCTCTCTCACTCATCCTCCTTTCACTCTTATATTTTTGCTCACTCACACACACACACATTCATACGACGGGATCGACGCAGGCAGCAACTGATGAACATGAAAGAACTGATGTTCTGAGGCTGGAACAACATAGAAAGGCCTTGTATGTATTTGTCCCTTCTATGTTGTTCCAGCCTCAGAACATCAGTTCTTTCATGTTAAAGAAGCGTGACCACAGAGCAGCCGCAATGGAGGAGGGAGTGGTCAGTGTTCATCCATACGTTGTGCCCCGTGTGTTCCGCGTTTGTGCATCATTACAATGCACGCAGGCGATGGACAAGCATCACCCCTGAAAGGGGTGTAATTTTCGAATAAAGGTATCTGTTTGTGATATTTATCGTACAGCGTAGTTTCCTCGGGCTGTTAATATTGTGAGAGGCGAACGCCCGTCGGAAATGTCCAGCAGCTCGTCTGCCAACCATGGGGAGAGAGACCGGAAGAAGCGCGCACGTTGAGATGTGTTCGGTGTGCATTCCGACGCTTGCTTCTCCGCTTGAACCATGCCGCGGTTTCAATCAGTTTCAGTTGCAGTTTGCCATGTATTGGTCGACTAGACTAATAAAGCTTCCCTCTTGACCTGCCGGGCCCGACCCACCTCACAACTGGCGCAGTCGACGTTACGGATCAGCCACAAGCGCCCATGCATAAACGTGCCACTCATTGACTGGACGCAAGCTACGGCGGCGGACGTCACCGGGTTCACTGCAGAATTTTTGCGAGAAGAACTTGCTCGACGTCAGCTAGATCGTTCGGAACCAAAAGAAGAAGTCGTAAACCGGCTCATCGCGCATATTGAAGCAACTAAGGAACAAGCTTTGTCGGGAAACGAAACTATACCGACACATCGTCCTACCCGGAAGCGTCTCAACCACCACCGAACCCTAGAACGCACATTTCGTCAACTACATTTTCATTGCCATCAGGAAGTCCAGCAGTTACCTTGTAAGTAACGACTTTACCGGATTTGTCCGGAGCTCTGTCAACGTTCGAAGACGCTAAGGGGATTTCCGCACGTCGTTGGTTGGAAGAGTTAGAACGAACACAAGCTCTATAGCAGCGTGGAATGATGCAACTCTGCGTCTTCTTGCAATCAGCAAATTACGAGGCACAGCTAAGAACTGGCATCTTGCGTCAGGTTTCAGCTACACGACATGGGACACCTGGAAACGCGCCTTTCTCGAACAGTTCGATGACGACTTATCACTCTTCCAGTGGCAAAGTAGAATAACGGCGCTTGTTCAGTCACGCGACGAGACACTTCGGCATTATGCGTTTGCCAAACTCAGAGTTATTAACAGATGCCCACTGAAGCTCACTGACCCTTAACAGATCGAATATTTGCTGCAGGGCATTAAGGATCATCAAGTGGCAACATCGATTGCTGCACAACGCCCGCAAAGTGTGCAAGTATTTCTAGACATTTGTACGGACTTGGACCAAACGTACATCCATCTCCAAGCAAGTCGCACACAGTCATTGACAGATGCAAAGGGAGCACCACCCATGAAACAAGAACAATCACCACCAAGGGATATGCCACCTAACAAGACACCCTACTCTTCACGTGTCACAGCTACGCCTAGACAACAGCATTCCGCTTTTCGACCACGAATCTCGGATCAGTCACCTACTCAGCAGGAAGAATGTTACAAGGTAATTTCCGACAAATTTGGAGTTCCTGCCTTTCGCCCAGGGCAAGACTTAAAAAAAAGCTATCTGCTTCAAGTGTCGTGGAAAAGGACACCTTGCGTCAAAATACACTCAATCTCAAGCCAAGCCCCCTCAACTCCCTACGCCGTTGCCAGAGCAGACTGCCCCCTCCGCCTTTCATGCCTTACAGCTAATGCTAAGTCAACGGAGGGATCTCTTGTTTCCTGCTATGTAGTTGAAGCAAACGTTGCTACTGTGGGACTAGTTACAGCATTTCCCGACAGTGGATCCAAAGTGTCCATTATTGCCCAGGACCACGTTCAACACATTCAAGTTGCTCCATGGACTGAGGCACCATTAGTGTTAGTTGGAGGCAATACGGTTCATCTTTCGGGAGTGGCCCAACTAGAAGTATCAGTTGAGAACATTAATGCAACAGTCAATGCAGCAGTATTACCTGGGAACGCTGTTCCGCTAATCCTTGGAGTAGATTGGTTGGCTGCAGCACACATGGAGCTACACGTAAAACCACCAGCACCAACCGAGCTTTACCATCCTGAGAAGAAAGTGACAGTCACATGCCAGGAAAAACTTCTGCCCATCATGTCAAATGCAGTTTTACTCTACGAGTCCACTCTTGCCAGGATCAGCACAGCCTGCTCGCAAACAGGACTCTACACAAAGCCAATTCTTGAAGAACAGCTGCCAGCTTGGTCGATTCTTCAACCTGTACCTGCTGCTGATGTATCAGACGACCTGTCATCACCGGTTGCAAGTGAGCACTTCTGTCAGCCAAGCCAACTGCCCCACAGCCCAAATATTGGAAGCCAGCTCACTAACAAGCAAGCCTAAGAGGTACAGAAAGTCCTAGAACAGTATGCAGACATGTTTGCCCGGAGTGAGCAAGATTTAGGGTTGTACACGGGTACGGATCATCAAATTGACCTCGTCCCGGGAAGCCAGTCGTACAGTCGCCAACCTTACCCATATATATGGCTACAGACCGCAAGTTTCTCGAAGACCAGACAGCACAACTGTTGGAAAAGGGAATAATTCTACCATCATCTAGCCCATGGGCATTCCCTGTTGTAGTTATTTCACGAGAACACAAGAAAAGGTTGTGTGTAACGAACTTTTGTAAACTAAGCGGACTTCGTCACGTAGAACAGGGGTGGAAAGTGTGAGGCGAACGCCCGTCAGAAATGTCCAGTAGCTCGTCTGCCAACCATGGGGAGAGAGACCGGAAGAAGCGCGCACGTTGAGATGTTTTCGGTGTAGAGGTGTGCGCCGTGGGCTTTTTTTCCGGCGGCGGCGTAGAGCACGTTGAAGGACCGGCGGCGGCGGCGTCAGCGGCGTCACGCCGATGCTGTCTTCTCGGCGTGAGCCCCGTGGGCTGTCAATATGTGTTCTCTTCTCCAACGGGGACGCACGGACAGCTCAGAGCGGGGGTATTTTCTCCATCATAGACACTGAGGCGGTAGCCGTATTTATTGTACCTTGCGCCATACAAGCACATCAGCACTGGATAGTACGTATTATGAAAGAAAACCGAACACATAAAGGAACATTAGGAGAAGTAAATCACTTCGAGAAGGTCATCGCCCAAGAACTTCGACAGGGCACGTTAAGGGCCGGTTTCGCTGGAGAAAACAACATAGCTAGACAATCAGAGCGGCGCGCCATTCCTTTAATGGTAACTACACGTAACAGTTATAGCGAGCGCCGAACGTTCACAGGACGACGACGCGTCAAAGCTCTGTCCACTGATCCAGTGGCTCTTTTTGAGAAACTATCTTAAAGATAGAAAACGATATGACATAAGGCGCACCCACCACGTCATTGAATAGTATTTTTGCAGAGGCTGTAGTTATCATAAGTAATACTGTAAAACCCTTTATTCGCAGCTTATTCGCGCTTTAATTTCGCAGCCCTAAATTTTCGCGAATCGAGCAGGGATATGTTCGCAACAACTAAATTTCGCGCGCTCCTCGAGCTCCTCCTGCTCTGCTTTGAAATTTTTGAGTGCCCTTAAAGTTCGCGAATTTTGTCGATTCGCTAAAATCGCGAAAATCAATGGCTCGCGAAATAGAAGGGTTTTACAGTATAAGCTTGCCCGGAGCGAGTGGATTGAGCTAGGCTGGCACGCTTCGCGCGAATTACAAGCCCCGCAATTCCGCGATTGATAACACCCTCTTTGACGGGGTGCTTTCCGCCGGCACACACGCATTATTTCCCACGCACTTTTCGAGCGCAGAAAGAGCGACGGGCGATTCTGAGAGGACCACGTGGTTTCGAGCGATCGAGCTGATTGGTGTAGGCGCTAATCTCTTGGCAGATAGATCGCTTTCCAACCCAGATAAGGCGAAGCTCGCGTCATTTCTGCGCTCGGAAATTGCGTACTTCTTGTTTCGGCTGGTTTGCGTAGCGACATTCAGAGTCGGATATTTCAACATACGTGCGCGTTTAAGAACTTCTTAAACATGGAATGGCTTCCGAGGAATATCTTCCGTTCTGCTATCTCGCTTTTGCGCGGAATCCACTAATTAAATAATTAATGAATTTTAGGTAATTGATGATTATGTAGTTACATACTTCCTTCGAGAACATGTTCGCCTGACCAACTCAAAAACGGCATCTATGTTGTTCCGCTAGATTTTTTTTAACAAAAATTCTGTAACCAATAAAAAACAAAACACTTTCTGTATGGATAATGACCAGTGTTATGGGGTTGGTGGATGAACGGCAAACAACCTGCAGGAATTGAGTGACAAGTTTCCCTGGGGTTGTGCCTCCAGGGTCGACTATGAAACGAAATTGTATAGCATACACAGCATATTAGTGATGAAATTCTTACTCATAAAAACACCACAAATGAAGCTTGGGTCCTAAGATGCAAGAAAAACAAACAAAAATAATAGGTATGGGAGACATTTTTTATAGATATGGATCAAAATGGGCACGTTATACAGCCGCGCCGATTTTTCAACACCAGCGGCGGCGGCGGCGGCTTGCCGACAGTTTTTCTACGGCGGCGACGGCGAGGTCCAGACCACCGGCGGCGGTGCTTCGGCGCGGCGGCGCACACCTCTAGTTCGGTGTGCATTCCGACACTTGCATTGCCCTCTGCTTGAACCATGCAGCGGTTTCAATCAATTTCAGTTGCAGTTTGCCATGTATTGATCGACTAGAGTAATAAAGCTTCCCTCTTGACCTGCTGGGCCCGACCCACTTCACAATATATCGTAGAGGAGGGGAACCACCGCGACGGGTAGGCCTAAATCGCTGCGCGCTGTGCGTTGCATGTACCGCATGTGAGGGCGCGTGTACCTCTTAAATTTAAGAGGTACATTTTTTTTAAATGCATCATGCGGCCAAAGGGCCAAGCGGTACTTAACCTTTACATATGCGTTACCTGGTTTAGAGTGTACCTCAAGGTTCTATCCTCGGGCCACTCCTGTTCAACATTTTCGTAAAGAAGTTTTCCACTTGTGTGCAACACAGTAATATTCTATTCTTCCATTAACAATGTCGATGACTGTTTACACTTGCAAAATGACATCACCCTCATTTATTCTTGGTTCACACGGCATATGCTGAAACTTAATGCCCTTAAAAAGCACACAATCACTTTCAGTCGGAAACCCAACCCTGTCCATCACTCTTACACTATGGCTTCTGTCATTATTAGTTATGTCCCTAGTATAAGAGATTTGGGCATTTTCTTAGACAGCAACCTTTCTTTTCTAACGAACATTACGCACATGACTGAGCAAGCATTCTATAAACTTGGTGTTATCTCTAGGCTCACTAAGAACTTCGATCGATCCTTGTGCTTCTTTCGCCTATTTTTTTTCCCACTGTTGTTCCTGTTCCTGAGCTTGCAAGCTCTGAGGTATGAAAATAAATTTTGCCAGTCTATAGACACCGTTTGGATATTCTTTGGCCTCTTTGGCTTTTCTTTGGACTATTGTCCAAACAGTGTCTTTAGACGGGCTTTCGACTTCTTTTTAATAAAACGTCGAAAGAGTTCGACCAAAAGGAGTCCATTGACTTTGCTTGGATTTCATTTTTCTTTACTTTCAAAAGACAGAGGGAAAAAGAAAGTCAAATTACAGAGAGTTGTGCATGAGTGTGGCACGTTATCACTGACGATTTTCAAAACGCTTTTTGCATGTCTCGCCCACCTGTGTATAACCTACATGACCATCACGTTATTAAGAAACATGGCAACCTCCCCTATGAAAATGAAATTAGCCTGTCTATTGACATCCTTTGGACATTATTTGGCTTCTTTGGCTTTTGTTTTGACTTTGATTTCCTATAGACAATTGCACCAATTGTCCAAACACTGGCTGTAGACGGAAGTTGGCCTTTCTTTTTCCTGAATGTCTAAAGAGGTTACACCAAAGGAGATCTATTGATTGCCTTTGGTCTTATCTTCTCTTTATTTTCAAAAGAAAACGGTCTACAGGTGGTCTAAATAATGACAAAAAAGTGTTCCAACGGAAAAAAATAATAAGAAAACTCGTCTAATATGGAAGGTGGAAGTCTAACCGCAGGGTGTGGGCGTATTTGGTCTTTCTGTACAGCGTGGCACATTCAATAGCGACACCACTTTGCGCCAAAACACCCACTGGCTCGATGAACGCGCGATTTTTGGCCATCAAACAGGACAGCAGCGTCAACACATCGCTATGACGTCACGCAGTGAAGTGGGTCTACGTATACCTTAATTTGCCAGAGCTTTCAGGACGTCCACCTCTGAGCATGCAGTTTCCTTCGAGAAAACAGATACCATATATTACTTGTCTTGCGAGCTTCCAAAAAGTCGAGTGTCCTACTTGCGTCTGTGCCACAATGAAGGGTGAGGTGCCCCAGCTTAATTCGATTACACACATATCCAACACTCAAGTGAGGAATTGCTTAGGAAAGGCAAAGCTGTGCAGTGAGACGGCTATTTGCATCAATGTGAACCTGCATGACAAATTACCCACTGCAAAAATTTGACTTTCAATGGACATACTCAATGTCTCAAACAGAAAGCAGTTACAAACACATGTGTTATCTTGGTCGTCAGTTAATACCCCAAGTAATTCCTCACTTGAGAGTTGGATGTGTGTGTAATCGAATTATGCTGAGGCTCCTCACCCTTCATTTTGACTCAGAGGCAAGCAGGACACTCAAGTTTGCGGAAGCTCGCAAGAGAAGGAATATATCGTATCTGTTTTCTCGTGGTACGTGTGCCAATGACGGCTATGTATTGCTTCTCAACGGGTAAAAAAAAAAAAAGACATCAATACAGTTTCACACAACAGGAACTTAACAGAATTCGAAGAGGTACGCGGTTGCCACTTTTTCACATCTGTCAATAATTTGCCAAAGCTCCGGCAATAGAAAATGTGTACCCTATATTAAGGCTTTCCTATGAGGAGAGAAAAGGCAAATATTTGATAGATTTGCTTTTGAACAGATGTCTACAGAAAGTGGGTGCAGAGGGAATAATCAAAAGAAAAGCCGATGACTGCCAATAGATGTTCACAAGGCACTACAAATGTGTGTCTGTGTGAAACAACGCTTCCCGATAGCCCACCATAACAAGTATGTGATATAGAATACTAGCCAAAGTATAAATGACAGATGACTTGAAAGAGAAAATTAATGGCATAGGGTCAAATGGTAATAGTCTATAGCATTTCCAAAGACAACGTGTCTATAGCCGGTCAACAGAAAAAAAAGTCTATAGACTGTCTGCACCAAATAGCTAAAGAGAGGAAAAAGAAAAGAAAAACCTCTATCCAAATAAAGTCTATTGTCTGTTTGGACTTTTTGCTATATAAATTCAATAGCACGTCCATAGATTTTTTCATAAGGGCTGTCACAACCATGTACTTCTTGGAAATATTTCTCACGACGGATCATTGCCGTAGTCGCAACAACGGCTATCAGAGTGTAAAACGACGAGGAACGGGGCGCCCCCAATGCCGCCGTTTCTGCCAAACTCAAGCAACTGAAGGTCTACTGTCAGTTGTCGTGCCACCGGAAGCGCCGAAGCGCTTTTCTAATCAGAACTTGATGACACTCCAGGGTAAGTTCACGAGTTTTAGATGACTGTTGAAGTATTGAGTAAACGGAAGTCGATAGTTACGGTTTGCAGGACGGACACGCCGGAACATAAATGCTTTTTAGTTCATTGTCATGTCAGCCCGACTTCGGTTGTTGCATTTTTCGCTGGTTGAAACCACACACTGAAAATTTTGCGCAAATACTTTTGTTTGCATATCATGGTTTCATAGCAACTGCATTTTTCTTTTTATAGGTGCTTGGACTATCTTGCATCGGTGGATATGAAAATAGTGGTAACCTACCCTACGCATGTATTGTCATCAAGCAGGAGAGCTACCTATGAAGGTAGGCTCCTTTACACTAGACGCGCACTATGCTGAAAGGCAGGATAACAACGCTCCTAGGGGAGATTGCTGTTTGTACGGGCCATACCATGCGAGTCGCGACGGAAGACAGTACAGGTCTAGCAAACTGGCTAGAACAGAATGTGCCACTCACCCTGATCATAGCGGAAGATGCCAGTGGAGCAGAGCCAGCGACGAGAGCACTCGACTGAGCCGAGCACTGCCTGTTCCCTGGTGATCAGCGCACGTAGTCCAGCACGAACTGCCTGAAACAAACCTACGCTCCCACAGTCGGGGCCACCGAAGGCCAACCGGCACCGCCGTATCCAAATTTGGAAATTTATTTCCGCCATCAAACAGGCCAAATGTTTCCGATCCCTTGCTGCAACCGGCAACGGCTTCATGAACCTTACAGTGGCCCATTCGACTCTTGGAAGGTAAAAAACAACAGCCGCTCTGCTCCACAGGAGCAGCGGAATCTGGCACTGAAGGAAGCAGTGCTCTGGTGACTCCGAGATGCCACAAGACGGGTAGTGATCCGGGCGACAAATATGGAAGCGGTGTAAACGTTCACGAAGCGGGAGGACACCATGAACCAGCCTCAACTGGAGACTCGCTCGACGAGCGTCGAACCAGCCAGCCGTGATACGTCGCCAGGCGTTCCCGGAAAGATTACCCACGGCACCAGGCAGGGAGGGAACGGAACATTTAAACACTGTAGGCCAGTTTACACGAGATACCTCGCTACCATCGAAGACAACACCGAGGATTTTGACTTGAGGCTTTGAGGGTACGCCATAGGGGGCGACGCGGGAAGGTTCTGTATTAATGTAGAGGGCACCGCTCTTAGACCTGTTGAGTTGTGCGCCAGACACTTTACCATAATCGTCGAAAGCCTTCAGCACAGGTTCATGGCAAGCTTCCCCTAGCATCGTGACAGAGGTATCATCTGCATATGCGAAAACGGGAGGAGGGCAACCACCAAGCAATATGAGAAGGATAGGGAGGGAGCTTAAACGAACCAGGAGCGGTTTGATTGCAACAGCGCACAATACAGGAGAAATGGGACAGCCCTGGCGCACACCGCGCGTAACCTCAATTGTACGCGATAGACCACCAGCAACGGAGACCAGGCTTTTCGCACCACGGTACAACACTTCCACAAAGCGAATCCACGCTTCATGAAAGCCGTATGCTGTAAGCATGGAAAACAGATACGAATGACGCACTCTGTCAAAAGCTTTTGCCTGGTCGAACGAGGCCAACACCGCTGTTAGCTGTCTCATGTTTAACCACTGGATGGTGTACCCTACGAAACATCTATTTGCACATAAGCTTAACAGTTGCCTGTGAGGTAAAGGGAAGCACTTGTCTCTGACTTGTGACTGTGTTGTCCTCTAATGTTCCTGGTGTTCGATGTGCCCCCTAATCCTACTCTAGAGGGAGCCTCTTTAAATTTTTTGTGAACAAAGTATTGCAAATACAGTTGGTGGAAGGCTCTAACTGCTTTCCATTTACATGGTTGTCGTGTGGTTAACGAAAACGAACTTTTTTTCAGATGCTATGAAAGTCAGTAGGGAAGTGCGATGTAGAAGAAAGGACTGCCAGAAGCTTGCTAAAGAACCGCACAACATGTATAGGCAGCAGACAAAATGTTCATCAAACAGTACAAAACTAGTATTTCAGTGCTGAGTCGTTTTGAAACATCCTTGGTATTGTATGGAGAACAGCGTGACTATGTCATTCCGTCTTACTTCGCCCAAACAGCTATCTGGCAGTAGTGCAAGATTTGAGTTCCTAAAGGGTTTATTCACTGAAGTCACCTCAGCGCCATACAATAGGTCCCTCAATGATCCGTCCTTGCATTTGTCCGCTGTATTATGCTTTTTAGGTGACTATTAACACCGAAAACATGGAAATTGCTTGGATATTCTACAAATCACAGAGCAACAAGTTTGAAACACCAGATATACGGTGAGTATAATATAGGTAACAGCTTGGCTGAGATCTACAATATGGTGGCCGTGGCGGTCTCCTGCGGATGACGTCATGTGAATGAACCTTATAATATTTGACGTGGTGACACAGCTCTTGCTTTGTATTGTCTTTTATAATATACACAGTGTTTATCTTTATCTTGTACAGAATTTTTGCAGCAAAGTTATGAGAGCAGCACAGATGTTGTTTTAGCGTAATGCAGTGATGGAAGTGCTGCGCCAATCATGGAGTGCTTCGCAGTCGCCTGCTCGACCAGGTAAGGTCGTGCGTCACGAGAAAACGCCTGTCACATTGATGTACTTTCACCAGGTGTCTTTCACAGCGACAGCTGTTACATCCTCGTTTCCCTGAGATCCTGGCAGCGTCCACATCAGGTAGTCACGCACAAACAGATTTTTAGCTGTTGCTGCAATTCATGTTGTGTAGCTGTAACAGTCCTGTGATTTTTGTACGTGCAGCTTCTTTTGTTTATGTGTCTCTCAGATCAGTGTTGATACAGTTTTTGCTCTTATGTGGCCACACTGTAAAAAAATACTGTGATTTCTACGGGCGTTTAATAGTATCTGACGACGGCGTGTTACCGTAAACACAAATACTGCGAAAACTACGTAAAGCGGTGGCGCCATCATCATGCGCCAGCCAAAAACTTGAATGCGGAGGCAAGGCCAAGCCAAGTACGGCACATTGCCGTCATTCGCAACCGCCGGAAGCGGAACCAGTGTTGCCAATTTAGCGGATTTCCCGCCAGATCTGGCGGATTCGACTTGCATCTAGCGGGAAAAAAATGTCTTTAGGGGCTAGCGGAATTTCTGATGGGGTCCTGGATGAATTTAGGGGATTCTAGCGGATTCAGACTTTCGCCGCATTTTGGCTGAAAAGCCCAAAAAATCAATTTATTCCCTACAGTATGCTAACTTCCGAACCGAAACCATTAACCTGAAATTTGGTATCTGACGGCTGTTTGCGCGCAAGAGTTAAGCTCACTTTCGATTCGCTCTCTTTCCTTTGTGGTAGAACCTTTTTTATCTGTTTTGGAGAACACACCACTAATACCTCGGTCAGACCACAACATTTAATATCTTATATGTTAGGGCCGTAATCTCGCGCCGGACAGAAGCGATTTTGCTCTGGCCTTAGGGCGTGGAATTAAGGCCCTAACTACTAAGGCCTTAAATGCTGCTCTCACCCAGCACAGCATTGTTGACTAGGGGAAATGATGACACATAACCCGAGATTTTGCACCAGAACACGAATTAAAGTTTGTATGGACATCTTGCTCCCTCTTGTGCTAGCCCACAAAGTCTGCCGATTGCTGTTCCCAATGCGAGGTGGCTTCGTTTCTCTTCTTCACTAGCGTCCATGGCACTCTTCTAGTTTGTTGAAATGCCAAAAGTGAGTTACAAACAAAAACTTTGCAAGGAATGGCTTCGGGACCCTGTGCTGAGGAACGGTTCAGAACGGCGGCAGATTGGACGAAACGGTATAGTGCTGGTTCTAGTTCTTCGGTGTAGTGCTGGTGTGAGTCTGTGCTGGGTACGAAGTAGTCATTTCACGTCCGGTCAACAGAAAGTTCGCATCGCCCCGGGGAATGTCGCTCCAGGGGATTGAGGCTGAAGGCGGGACAGAGCTTTTTATTGCTGAACACAGTTCAGTGCTGACCGCCGATCATGTCGGGGAATTTTATAACAAGTCTTTCTCGGACAGTGCAAAAATTCCAGACAAAGGAATAAAAGATGTATCGCTCCAAATGTTCAGCTATCTTGAAGAACGTGCTTTATAGGCACTTCAAGGATGATCTTCATCGCACCTTCAACTTGATAAAGGACAAGTTGCGCAATAAAATCAAGCCGGACATGGTCAAGACACGGGCTTGAGACGGCACGCGCTCCCGAACACCATAAACAGAGGTGAAATATACATAAATCTCAACGTGTTCATGCACTTTTCAGCGTTAAGCGGATTTTAGCGGCTTCTTCGCAAAATTTACAGGATTCTGGCAGAATCGGTTGGCTACTTTGGCAGATCACTCGTCTAGAATGTTGGCAACACTGACGGAACATCGTGCGCGGACAACGACGATCGTTGATGAAGGAGGACGAAGTGGTCGTTGTAAATCTCGTGAATGCACGTAGTCAGGTAAGCACATTTCAGTTCGCACATCCTGTTCTTTGCGATTTGAGCGTGGTGCACCATATGCCTGGTTTTTGTTCAACTTATGGGACACCAGTAAATCGTGGCTCGCGCTTGCTGTGAAGTGTCTCCCTAGTTCAGATCTCCGTGCGTCATGCGTCCTGGCTCGTAGGGTCATCAAGGCGCTCTTATTGTAATGTATCGTTGCAGAAGGTGCCCTTGTGTTCTTAACACTCTTATGGGCTACGTTGACCACTGTACGGCGGCGAACTATGCAACACTCAGATGTCACATTTTGGGACGTTACAAGGACACACCAGGACGGACGCCTCGAATAGATTTGCTCTCCGAAACCACGAAAGTATGTCACGTCCATTCGTGCTCCCGTCTGTTCACTACAAATATAGAGATACTGTCACATGAAGCAGCACATACGAGAGGGCCATGATCAGATATCCTTATAAACGCTGCCAGAAGAAGTTCCGTGCCGCCTCCGCGGTTTGTGTGCACCTTCTTATGTTCTTCCTTTGAAAAAATATAA